>NC_056743.1:1075568205-1075818205 GCF_019279795.1 Protopterus annectens
CAAGCTAGTGTGAGGGAGCTTTACTCTTATGTTACAATGATTTATTCATGAAAATCTATTGTTATGATAAATACATTGGAAAAACAATATTTTCTTTGGGATGGGTCACTGCAATAGCAAATCATAACATTTTCATAGGTTCCTGAGCAGCACTGTAACTCTCTTGGAAATGGAAATGTGATACTATATTTTTATACATTATGGCACTACAAAGTATAGGCTATAAGCACTACTAAACAATAAAACTATTCCTTTGGTGCATCCTGTGGCAATATAATAACATAAACAAAATTAGCTACAGTGAAGAGTATACATGATAGAAGAATTTATTATCAGCTAAAAATGTAAAATATTTCTACTGGAGGCTTAAACATGTTCAAGCAAGGAAGATATATTACAGCAATCTAAGCAAAAGAATAACTGGTATTGGACCAACAAAAAGGTAGTGCATTTTATATATATATATATATATATATATATATATATATATATATATATATATATAGATAGATATATACATAAACATATATATATATATATATATATATATATATATATATATATATATATATATATATATACACACATATATACACACACACACACAATTTTATGTGTGTGTGTGTGTGTGTGTGTATATTCTATATTTTACACACATGTACATACACACACACATATATATATATATATATATATATATATATATATATATATATATATATGTATATATTCAAACACACTGCTAGACACAATGGATTAAGGATATAAGTGGTTAATGAGCTACTTCCTGTGGTACAAGGTTTGAGTCCCTCAGACTTCATTTGCCTACTGTGTGACCTTAAGCAAGTCACTTAAACATGTAGTGTTCTGGAGCCATTGCAAATTTGGCTTAGGCTCATTACTGGTCTCCTAGACTGCATACCTACTACCTATCAACCTATATGGTTACATTATGTGTGGTCAAATATGTTTTTTTGGTAAACTCACAGAATGTTGACCAAAAAAAGATAAAAATCAATCACAAGTCATTGTGATGGAGAAAGAATATGGTCCTGTACATTTTAGAGTTTTTGCTGGTTGATATTCCATGATTCAACCAAAAAATGGCTGATAATGCACACACACGTACACACACCCCAATACATATATAGTGAACTACCTGTCTGAGAGTCACATGGATATAGTAGTAAATGTGTTATGTGCTAAAGCATAACGGCTGAGTTCAGCTTAGCTTGTTGGTGCAGAAATAAAGTTGTCTACAGAAGACTGGAAGTGTAGTGGATAGCTTTAGTATGAAACAAGACATGACACTCCACCCTGCAGGCCTTTTAATGGAGAAGGACTTGGCTGTGAATAACAGATTGTTGTGCTATCACAACAAATACAACACCATAAACTGAAGGTGTTAGACTTCTTGAATTGTCCTTGTTAGAAATAAGATAACATAGTACCTAGAGCAGTCTACATTTAAGCAGCTTAAAAAATAAGCCCTAATGATGAGGGGCACTCCTATGGGGATTAGTAGCCATTCAGACACTTTCATTATGATACAGTTGCATTGTCACCTTTGAGCCCTTCTCACAAATCTATAAATTCTGCTTTGTAAAGTCTGCAGTTTTTGTATGCTATGAGCTGGGTTTATGGCATTAACAAGGATGGTAATAAAAGCCCTTTTCTGGCTGTGATCCTAGGCTTTCTGTGAGGAGGGTATTTACTTTACAGCAAGTATGCAGTAAAATGAGCCAGTCCAAGGCAGAACAGTTAGATCAAAAAGGTGTTTTTGAACTAAGTAAGGATATCTGACCCAAGATGATTATATTGTCTGCTTACTGTGGCATATCCCTGTAATGCAAGGCTAACACAAAAAAGTACTGAATCTAATGTACAAGGTAAACAGAAGTGGTACAAGTAGAGAAACGTCTTGATGGTCATCTGAATTAATGATTTGACGAAACAGGACATAAAAGCACTTATTTATGCTGTAACCAATGCAATGAACATTTTATTTCAAATGTTAGTGTTAAGTGAATCTGCCAAATATCTGTTGCATAAAAGATAACAAACCTAGACAAAAACCTGAAGATGGTAGAAGTAAACAAAAACTAATATATTTAGAAATGTTCTAGCTTTGCTAATAAGTTTTTTTTTTTTATTGGAGCCAGATGTTAACACTATAACATTTCACAGGACCTATTGAAAAGTTAGGTCTCAATATAATGAGGTGTGTTAAGCAAACAATAATCCTGACAAGGATGTGTGCTATTGGGGAAATATCACCCACCCAGGGTGGCATTGAGCCAAAACACCCCTGAAATGGCTGTAGAAAGACCAAAAGGCAAAACAGAGAACTGATAATGAGAGACAGAACCAGAGAAACAAAAATTTCTTGAACAAAGAGTGAATACGAATGTGAAGGTAAGCATCCTTCAAACCACTGATACCAGAAAAGCTTGAGGAAGTAACAAGGGGAAAAGTGTCTGAAGACAGAACATCCTGAAAGACGGAACCTTGAGAAAGGACACGTCTAGAATGGAACATCATAACCTCTTCTACCTGGAAACCAGAAACATCCTGGAATAAAAACTTGTTCCCTGATGAGACAAGGGGACTGGCTGGATTGTTCCCTGTGCCACCAGATCCTGAAGAACTAAAGGAAAATATGGGAGGTGACAAGGAGGAGTCTGTGGAAGGCTTGAGAATTAAGGAAAGGACATTCAGACCATAAAAGAATAATTCTGGATAATGGAAAGTACCCAAGCATCAACAGCTATCTGTTGCCAAACAGGAAGAGTCAATCTGAAGGACAGAGGAATCTGGGCAAGGGGTATGAGTAGCTGAATGTTAAAACAGTATCAGAGTTTTTAGGGAAAGGATGCTTTTGACCCTTACAACCCTAAGAAAACTTGTATAGAAAACCTCTCCAAGAAGGACTCTTGGCCCTAGAAGGCTGTTTAGGCTGCCTATGAACAAAGGAAGGTTTAGATAGATAAATTATCTGAAACTTAGGAACAGGACAGACAAAGATTCATTTCAAATCCTGTATAACTTTATCCTTACCCTGAAGGGTATTAAACAATTCAGCAACAGGACCAAAGAGATTTTTTGGTCTAAGGGGGAGTCTAATAAATGCGGCCTTGATGTCTTCAGGCAGAACCTGGAGGTGCAACCAAGAATATTTCCTCATTACAAATGCAGATGCCCTAGAGGAAGCATGAGTAGCATAGCTACATTTAATAGAATAATGAGCCACATGAGAAGCAGAAATCAAAAGGGAAATGGCAGAAACCCTCTGAATCAGGCACATCAGCCAGAGTGACCCCGAGTTGGGATATAACAGCCAGCACATACCTAGTCATATGGGTCTGGGAATTAATAGCCCTGAAATGTAAAGCAGCAAAGGTATATACCCTTTTTTTTACCATACCTGTACATGGCACAGCTGTCCTTATCAGAAGGTAAAAAGCTCAGAAAAGGGCACCAACTTGTATGGTTTATCAGTAGCTACAGAAATAACAGCAGAGGAAAAGCTTTTATACAAAAATATTTGAACTTCAGGAGTTTTATAGAACCTGTCTGGTTTCTTGGGAGCAGGAGGCTGAGAACCAGGAGACTGAGAAGCTGCAGTGAAGGTATCCAAAAAGGCATTCAGCTGAAGACCAAGGAGAATCTATTTGCAAAAGTTCATAGTACCTTTTAGGAAGGTCAGAAACCTAGAAACAGTCCTTCTTAAAGTGCTCCATCATATAAACCTCCGCATCCCCAAAGAACAATTCTTCCAAAGGAGGGGCAGGACAGAGTGAATCCTCCTCTTCAGATCCCAGAGAAAGAGGAGAATTATCTGAGATGAGAAAGCCAATGACTCTTCACCAGAGTATAACATTCCATCAGAGGAATCCCAAAGACATTTGGAAGGAGTGGAAGACCAGGGAACAAAGCAGGAACACAGGAACAGCATCTTTGAGGGGGCTTAAGAGCCATAACAGATGTGAAAAGCCTGAGTAAAATCCTGCCATTCTTTGTGGGAATCCTTTGAAACAAAGACCACATGCCTACTCTTCTGTTTCTTTTTCAAAGGAAGATCAGCTTTAACAAATTTAGGCGGTTCAGACCTCTGCCACCTGCCAAGATTCAATGAGGGTACAAGGCACCTCTTCCCTCACAAGTATTTGGGGAATCCCTGAGGGTCCTCTGAAATAATCAGCCATGGTTTCCCCTCCACATCTGCACCAGATGTAGGCACAGCCTCAATGGACATGCACGTATACAGTTCAGGGTCAGCCTCCAACTGGGTTGTGGCAGAGAGAGCCAACACTGTTTCCGGACAATCCTCAGGTTCATCATCCAAGCAAAGATGTCCTGTGGAGGATGGACAGCAGTAGCATCACTTATGCCCCTTTTTGTCTTTCTTCTTAAACTATAGCTGAACACTGGGGTGGGTGGATTTGGCCATGGTACCTTAAGCCAGAAGCTTGAACCGCCAGTTTATCAAATAAACAGAAAGAGATGAGAGACTACTGTGGAGTGTTTTAGGGACAAATGCCTGGCAAATCTCACACTGCGTATATTCATGTGTAGCACCCAAGCCGAAAAGGCACATCTTGTGCCCATCTTTATGGGGAATCAAAAGAAGAAAAAAGAGGAAGGAAGAGACTCCAATAGGGCACTTATCTTCAGAAGGTGTGGTAGCTGATCCAACTCTATGAACATCCTGCAGACCCAATTCAATGGTAGAGTTCAGACTGGTAGCAAAGTTGCTCTGTGAAATAATTGCTTGTATGTCACATATGTACCTGAAGCCTTACACTTAAGGACATACATCTGATGTATGGTGCTGTGAAGGTGTAAAGACTTTGGTATGCTGGCCAGACATTCAGCTACCCTTGGCAGGATATCCAAAGAGTGAAGAATACTGCAACAGTGATAAGGAAGGACATTCGTGAAATGCTGTACGTGGATCCTCCAGGCCCTGTTAGAACTATCTGGAGTGATAATTTGTACTGATTTTGGCAGAATGAAATGATCCACTGGGTTGGTGCACTCTCCTCCCACCATAACATATCCTTTTTAGGCAGGATAATAGGAGGATTATGGTTTTGAGAGGCTGTAAGTGTTGCACCCAAGTGCTCCTTAGGAACCATTGCATCTTTCTCATGTGTAACTTTGCCAAATTAATCACGATAATGCAAGAAGCCATGTAACCCATGGCCCTGAAAAAGTATCTTGCGTCTGAGATGTGCGTCTGGTTTGACGGTCTCAGAGGTATTTTGATAAAAAAGGACTTTGTCCTGAAAAGGAGAGTTTTCTGTTGCACAAAATCAATGACTGCCCCCCAGGAAGGTAATTTGTGTGCTAAGTTGTAGTTGTGATTTACAGAGGTTGAGGGTTATGGACACTTTTTGAAAGCAATCTATGGTGACTTTCACGGCTGTCTGAGGTCATAAAGGAGACTTTGCCTGAATCAGACAGTTGTCCAGGTAAGGATATATATGGACTCCTAGTGTCCTGCAAACAGCAATGACTGGTGCCTGACATTCAGTGAAAATTCTTGGAGTTGTAGCGAAGCCAAACGGTAAGGCACAAAATTGGTAATGTAATCACAATGTCTGAAAGCGCAAGTAGCTCCTGGGCCATAGAAACAGGAAAGTATGGAGCCTTTAAATCAGAAGTCACTATCTGTGCCTTGTGAAAGATTAGAAGTACCTTTTGCAATGTTAACATTTTGAATTTTCAGACATGATGGACTTTGTTTAATCTAGAGAGATCTAGTGTAGGCCTCAAAGTCCCTTCTTTTCTGTACATGAGAAAAAGTCCTGAATAAAACCCTGTGCCCTCTTCTTTCTGGGAACTCTTTGAATGAAACTCTGCATTAGCAGGTCCTTTAAAATGGAAGGCAACAGTTTTTCTTGTTTTTTGTAGGAGGGGACATGCCTAGGAAAGGTTATTTTCCAAAATTGAATAGTGTAGTCTTCCTTTACAATTTTAACACACATTTGTCCTGGGTTATATCTTGACAATGGTGGTGAAAAACTGACAGTCTTCCCGCTACTGGGGAATGGGATATGTTGGGGTGGGGTGCTGGCAATAGTCACAACTGCTCCCAAGGTGAGGCAGGATCATTGAATCCCCCGGTCTTCAGCACTGCTTGGTTTGTTATTTTCTTTGCAGTTTTGGCCTTTCCCCTTACTCTGTCTCGTCTTCTCAAGTTTAGGGGGAAAGGACCAAGATTTGGATAGGTAGCTCTTGTTATATCTGGGAGTGGGAGACAGGTATATGTTTCCCTTTCTTATTCAGCTTATTAAAAACTTGCTCGGGGGTCCAAAAAGGAACTCCTTGACCAAAATCCCATATCATATCCTACCAAGTTACAGGTCATCCTCTATGTTGCTAGAATCCCATAGATCATACCTAGACCTACTGGAGCCACCCATCATTAAACCAAATACCCTATTCAATGGGAAACCTTAACTACTCCTCTAAAGATTGGGAAACATACACTGCCTCATACTCACAAGCACAATTCCTGGACTTAATTAACACAAATACCCTAGGCCAGATAGTGCGCACACCCACCAGAGATTCAAACATAGTGGACATGGCTCTCACCAATATGGGAGAGTGGTACACCCTGCCCCAAGTGTCATGTCCTCACTGGTGAGGTCAGACCACAAAGCTATGCATTTTCTGGCTGACAAATTCAGCTCAAACTTCACCCCCCACTCCCTCCCTGCTTCTATCCATGAAATACCTATTATCATATCCTCCCAACTATTAATGGGGAGCAGGTATTGGCAGTGCTCACTTTACATAAACACAGCCTCAGTGGGCCCCGACAATCCCAGAATGCCTCTTAAATAGCTGGAAATAAGAAGTTATGTACCTACCATAACGTTCCATGTTAGTTGTCTTATCTCGCCTTCTTTCTTGCTGGATGGGTTCGGAGCCAATCCTCGGCTCCGACTCGGCACTTGCTAAGCTCGAGAGCTAATTTTACCAGCTCAAGGCAACCCTATATCCCATGATGCAAGGCGGAGACTACCCAGATCTCGTTTGGTAGCTAAGGAAATTATGGAATATATTCTTCCAACTGTAAAGGAGGAAGAAAAAGTAACAATACTAAAAATGACAATCATGATCATCATAATCCTCTGAAAGGGATCAGCCTAATCTAGTGACATTAGAAGCTGATTAGCTAGAAAAAGGATAAAGCCTCTTAAGAGAAGAGGCATAATCTTCTCGGTCTGACCAGGCTAGGGGGATGGAGGGCGGGACACAAGAAAGAAGGCGAGAGAAGACAAATAACATGGAACATTATGGTAGGTACATAGGTCATAGGGTCATAGATTAGTACTAGGCTAACTACCCTTGTAGGCCTTTTCAAGCCTAGCCAATTACCCCATGTGAGAATCAAACCCTGCACCTTGTGTCTATAAGGTAAACACCTTAACCGTTATGCCATCCTCCCACCCATAACTTCTTAATGTTAAGATGTCAATCTCGCTTTCATTCTTGCTGGATGGGACCGCGTCCCTAGCACCTCTATCCTGGGTGGCTCAATGGAACAGACTCTTGAGAACGGTGGAACCAAAATTCGCTCCGTCTCTGGAGGCCAAGTCTAATTTGTAATGCGAAACAAAGGTATGAGGAGAGGCCCATGTGGCTGCTGCACAAACAGTGTCTATTGGAAGTCTAGCCTGAAAAGCTGTAGATGTAGCTAGAACTCTGGTAGAATGGGCTTTTGGCCTAGAAATCAACTCTTTGCCTCTGAGCTGATAAATGTAAGTAATCACAGAAGACAGCCATCTAGATAAAGTCACCTTGGAAACTGGAAGGCCTTTCCTGTTCTCTGCATAGGATAGAAACAGTTGATCAGATTTCCTAAAATGTTTAGTTTTGTCTAGATAATATCTGAGCTGGCGGTGAACATCAAGACAATGTAATTTTTGTTCCGCTCTATCAGAATAATTTGGGAAAAAACTGGAAGATCAATGGATTGATTTAAGTTCATCTGCGATGCCACTTTGGGTAAGAAAGACGGATTAGTCCTTAGAGATACCCTGTCTTTGTGGAAGATTAAGTAGGGAGGACGAATGCAGAGAGCATGAAGCTCAGATACTCTCCTGGCAGAAGTAATGGCGACTAGAAAGAGTGTCTTCCAAGAAAGAAATTTCAATGAACAGGCAGCCGCAGGTTCGAAAGGGGGGAGAATCAAGGATGTTAAAATTAAATTTAGATTCCACTGTGGTGGGGGGTCTCTAATCGGAGGTTTAAGTAAAAAGATGCCTCGAAGGAATGCCTTGCAAAGTTTATGTGACATAATGTTGTGGTCCAAAAAGCCTATATGAAAATTCAAAATGGCTGCCAGCTGAACTTTTACTGTGGAGGAAGAGGATCCTGAATGAAAAATCTCAGCTAGGAAGTCCAAGACCGAATGAATCGGAGCAGTATAGGGGTCTATATTCCTAGCTTTTGCCCAGAAGGAGAAACATTGCCATTTACTAGTGTAAATCCTTCTGGTAGAAGATTTAAGGGAAGCTACTATGATATCCTGGACGGGATTAGAAATCATAGGAAGCCTGGCTAAGGATGGAAGTGGAGCAACCAAGCAGTGAGGTTGAGAGAAGGTATGGATTGGTGCAGCTGCCCCGACTGGTGGGTCAGAAGATCTGGAACCGGGTCCAGATGCCATGGCTGTACCAAGAGATAACGATGTAGGAACGGAAACCATATCTGTCGAGGCCAATAAGGGGCAATGAGAATCAACTTGGCTCTCAAGGCGGTTGCTTTCTGAATTACTTGAGGTATCAGAGGAAAGGGGGGAAAGGCATAAAGAAGTCCCCGGGGCCAATCTTGGGTTAGAGCGTCTCTGGGGGGATGGCCTGGAAGGGGGAAGAGAGAGAAGTCTGGGCATTTGCTGTTTTCAGGTGTAGCAAAAAGGTCGCAGCAAGGAAGGCCCCACTCCTGAAAAATCTCTTCCGTCACTGATTGTTTGAGAGACCACTCGTGAGGCATGAGAATAGCTCTGCTCAACCTGTCCGTTATGATGTTGGATTTCCCGGGGATATGCGTTGCTATCAGAAACCGCTGAGAAGAGATTGCCCACTGCCAAAGTCTGAGAGCCTCTCGACACAGTGGATAGGACTTGGTTCCGCCCTGTTTGTTGATATACCACACTACGGACATATTGTCCGTTTGGACTGCAATAGTTCCCAGGGGAAGAGAGTCGTTGAGGGCTTGCAACGTTAAAAGCACTGCTCTCATCTCTAGGACATTTATGTGCAGATGGTATTCAAAAGGTTGCCAAGTGCCATGGACCATCCTGCCCTGATAATGCACCCCCCACCCGATCAGGGAGGCGTCTGATGTAACAGTGGCGACTGGGGCAGGAGGAACAAAGGGTCTGCCCCGATAGACTTGAGGGGACGATATCCACCAGGTCAGATGCCTTTTGCAAGTTGGAGTTATTATGATCCTGTGACGCATGGGAAGTTGTTGAAAGGACCATTGGGTGAATAGCATCCATTGTAGAAGACGCATGTAAAAGCGGGCAAAGGGAAGAAGTGTTAAGGCGGCCGCCATAAGACCCAATACTTTCAGAGCAAATCTGGCCTGAATTTTGTAGCTGAGAAGAATCACCTGGACGTGACTTTGAATGTCCAAGATCCTTTGGTCTGTTAGCTTTGCCGAAAGTTGTACGGTGTCCAATTTTGCGCCTGTAAAAGTAATAGATTGACAAGGTGACAAGGCAGATTTTTCGAAATTTATAGAAATCCCTAGCCCTCTGCAAATGTGAATGGTGTAATCTCTGGCTTGGAGAAGTTGATGCCTGGTGGTGGCAGTGAGGAGCCAGTCGTCTAGATATGGAAACACCTGGAATCCTTGACATCTCAGGTGAGCCGTAACCGCTGCCATACATTTGGTGAACACTCTGGGGGCTGTAGTGAGTCCAAAGGGCAGGGCCCTGAATTGGAAGTGACTGGTCCCCAGCCGAAAGCGGAGAAATCTTCTGGAGCGCCTGTGAATTTTTATGTGATAGTACGCATCCTGAAGATCTACCGAGCACATCCAATTGTCCTTGCCCAGAAAGGGTAGAATGGACTGAAACGTGACCATCCGGAATCTTGTTTTCTTTACAAACTTGTTTAGTTTGCTCAGATCTAATATTGGTCTCCAGTCCTCTGTCTTTTTTGGTACTGAAAAGAACCTTGAGTAGATTCCGGATCCTATTTGGTCTGCTGGGACTGGCTGGATGGCTCTTTTTGCTAGCAGTTTTGATATCTCTGGTACTGCTAGTTCCCTTAGACCGGGTGGAACGTCTGGAAGGGTTCCCTTTTGCTGAATTGGGGTTTGAATAAAGGGAATTTTGTAACCCTTGGATATAATCGACTGTATCAATTTGTCTTGAGAAAGGGAAAGCCGGGCTATTGGGTACAGCGATATTCTTCCCCCGACTGCCTCCGAAGGTGGACAATCGGGCAACATCTCAGGGATGCTGGAAGGGTTTGTCAGAAAGAGGCTCTCTGCTACCCTGATTCTGCGGACCCCCCTCTGCCCCTAGGGCGGCGTCTGTTGTTGTTACCCCCTCTGCCTCTGGGGGTAAACTGACCTCGTGCATCAGGTGTGACTCCTTGAGATTTGCGGAACCACATCTTCCCTCCCTTCTGACCTTTTGGGTAAGGTCTTGAAGGGGTGGAGAAACGGACTCCTACGGCAGAAAGAGTCTTGCCATCTTGTTCGCATCTAGTCAAAGTGTCTTTCACTTCTTTCCGAACAAGATCGAACCATCAAAGGGGGAGTTTGTGAAGGATGCCTTGAAGGGGTCTGCAAAATTACAAAGCCGCATCCAGGACTGACGCCTTAAAGCCACTCCTGTGCCTGCGGCCCTACTCGCTCCATCGGCTGCATAAGAAATGAGCCGCATGGAGAAGTTAACAATGGAGTTTAGGATTCCCTAGCTGTGAGCTAATCTTATCCTGAGACCCAGCAGCTGACGGATCCTGTAAAACTTCTCCCAACTCTTTAAGAACATCTCTTTGAAGGCAGGTGAAGTGACACAAGTAGTTCAGCGATCGCATGGCAAAGGTCGCTGAAGAAAAATCCGCTTGCCGCACCTGTCCATAGTCCTAGAATCCTTGTTAGAGGATGGACAGGTACTGAAGGATCAGCTAGTTCCTTCTTGGTGGCTGCAGCCACCACCATGGCATCAACCGGGACACCTTTTGTCAAATATTGCCTATCAGGTGGGGCCGTAATGAATTTAGAAGGCCTCCTAGGAATAGGTTCCACCGAATCTGGCCATCCACGCCTTCCGAGCCACTACATCCATAAGAGGGTCGAAAGGCGGAGACACCCAGGAGGTGGAGGGTCGAGATCCGAACGCCTCCAGGTATACTGACTCGTCCTCGGAAGGATTAAGGGAGGGCCAGTTCCCCCTCTGCTTAAGGAGTTCAAGGATGTCTGAGAAAGAGACATCCTCAGAGAAGGACCATGGGGATCCCTCCGACTCATCCAAGTCAGTATCAGATGTAATAGACTCGGGGGAGTCTAGATGTTTCCTCTTACATGTCCTCTTACGCGGAGGTTCACCTGACGGATCAGGAGAAGCCTCGGAAGAGGAAGATATTCCCAATGGGGAAACCTGAGGCGTTGGATCTCTGGGTCCGGGAGCAAGAGAGTGGGAAGAGACGTCAGCAGGCACTGTAGTGGGAGGAGCTGATGGAACTGACCATTGACTACGCCCAGGGGCTAGTACACTCCTCATCACCTCGAAGGCTCCCCCATCAGAGAGACCAGAAGGTTCCCGCTCCGAAGATATAGGAACTCTAGGCCTCACCGAGAGGGGAGGCTCCGAGGCAGATGTCGGGGCTGAGCTCACCAACGCTGAAGCCCCGAGAGGGAGAACGGGGTCGGACAAGGGTCCGATGCCACTCGCCCCCTCAGAGCCGACGAGAGAGACCAGATGCCAGGATCCCTCCAATGAAGGCTTCAAGGAGGAAATCAGAGAGGAGGACGACGGAGCCGAAAGGGGTGGTATCGGCTCTGAAGCTACAACAGTCACGGCTACGAGGAGCTCTGTAAGAGAGTCGAAGGAGGAATGTTAGGTGGATGTGAAATAGCTACCGTCTGTTGAGACGGGCTATGGAGCATTTGGGCCAATGCCTGAGACTTTAATAGTCTACTCACCACTCTCTCGAGGTCGTGATCAGACAGCCTGGATGACCGAGAAGAACGGCTCCGATGGCTCCGCTCCGAGAGCAGGGGTGATCTCGGAGCCGAGCGTATCGATTCCAATAAGGGGGATCGAGATCTCTTTTTAGAGATAGGTGGAGCCGAAGGAGCCGAGGATACGTCGTCTCCAGCCGGAGCCAACACTGAGTGTCCAGATCTGGCAGTATCGGCGCCGGATGGAGCTGATACTGTGACTTCTAAAATGGAAGGATCGGCTCCGGCCAGAGCCGATCTCGACACTGAAGAAGCAGAACCAGTAGCCGACGGTTTGGGACTTGCAGCCGAAGGCTTGACAGGTTTTGAGGGCTTCCCCGGAGCCGACTTAGTCGGGGAGCTCTCAGGCTTTAATAAGCCCCTCAATATTAATTTATTTCTGCGCTCCTGCAGGACTCTTGGGCTGAAGGCATGACAGATAGCACAAGAGTCCTGCAGGTGCAGAGGTCCCAGGCAGTAAACACAAGAAGTGTGACCGTCTGTCAGAGACATCTTCTGACAGCACGAGTCACACTTCTTGAAGCCTGAGACCTTTGTGTCCTTCGACATAGCTGTGTCAAGGAAACACAAGTGACAAGAAAAACACAGACACACACACACAAATAACACCCAATCCAATAATCTAAACTAAACAGGGATACAACACACTCAAACACACACAAAAATCCCTGACAGGAAAAATTAGGAAAGGGGAAGGCCTAAGGCCTAACCTAGGGAAGGGGATAAATAACCCGAAAAAAAGGGAACACTAACGGGAATAGGGTTAAAATAAACATTAAGGTTCACAAAACAACTAAGGTTATGAAAATTAAAAGGGGTGAGACTAAAAGTCTTATTATGAAGAAAACTTACCTAGAGCTGGTAAAAGAGGCACCTCATAAGCGAAGCGGCAAACGAGATCTGGGTAGTCTCCGCCTTGCATCATGGGATATAGGGTTGCCTCAAGCTGGTAAAATTAGCTTTCGAGCTTAGCAAGTGCTGAGTCGGAGCCGAGGATCGGCTCCGAACCCATCCAGCAAGAATGAAGGCGAGATTGACAACTTAACATCATGGCCTATCAGGACCACTTCAGTCACTTTTCAACTATAAACTCAAAATTGACTTTTTACCATGAGAATGGAGAACTGCAACTGTTATCCCACTTCACAAGGTGAAGCATCAGCTGATCACAGAAACTACAGACCTATTAGTCTGACTAATCTAATATGCAAAGCCATGGAATGAATTATCGCAGAAATGAACAACAAAAACAGACAACCTTCAGAAATAGGACTCAACCCACGTTGGCTTTGTCAAGGGAAGATTGTGTCTACTAAACCTAGTGGACTTTTTGGACTATGACAATGTCACCCAATTTGCAAATAAAGACATAGTATCCAGGTCCAAGGAAGTCATAGTGCCACTTTATTTGGCCCTTATCAGACTCATGATTGAGTTTAATGTCACCTTCATCATGTACCTGACCAAACATATGCAACAGATGGAACACCCAAAAAAGGTTCCTCACCAAGAAAATCCAGGGTACAAACACACTGTCCTATATGGATCATCTTAAAGCCCTGTCTCTATGTTCTGTCTCCTATGGGTTACTGAGAGGTGATCTATGACTGGCATACAAGGCATCCTCGGAATCAGCTCTGATGGACCTTTTGCACATCTCCAAAATGAGCAACATCAGTTCCACTAGATTCGGGCATTTAAAAATTTGCTTGTGACATAAATAAGACATGCTGGTAAGGCAGATGCTTCTCTCAGAGGATCGACAAGATCTGGAACAGGCTCCCCATCCATGTGAAGTTGAGTCCATCCCTAACTCTATTTAAGCATAACCTTGATCAATAGATGGGAAATCGGAAATTCACCCCGAGTCTGGCTCCTATATAGAGCCAAACATTAATGCCCAAACTAACATACCCCCCCTCCCACATAACCTCTACAAACTTCCTGACATGCCCCCTCCTAATAAACACCCATGATTCACAGAGACACAACTAGGTTGGATTGCACTGCTAGGTGGTGATTAGCCTAGTATATAACTAAGAACCTATGACAGAAGCTGTGACATCCCTCCTCTGGGCCAGTGATCAAGGAGCCTCAATCCTCACCAGTGAAAATGGTGGGGGAATGTTCAGTGAGAAAAAAGACACACACACACACACACACACACACACACACACACACACACACACACACACACACAGTATTTTCAGATGCAGCTCTCTGCACCAAGTACAATTTCCCTTAAGAGCACACAGGGAATGCACATTTCAGTCCTGGGGCTCAGCCTTCTCCCCAGGCCCCAAATAAGACTCCCTTCTGACACAGCTATAGAGTTGAGTCCTTAGCTGGGTGTTCCAAGCAAAGTCCTCCACCACCCTCTCTGTGAAAAAAGTGTTCTCAGTGTCCCTTTTCAAAGTAGCTGACACGCACACTCTCTTTGAGATTTGATTTTCACACACACATACACCTGTGAAAGGCTAGCACACCTTACCCACTTTGCCACCTCCACCCAGACTATAAGGTAGACACACTGTCACCACCCAGACTATAAGGTAGACACACTGTCACTAGAATACCCAAAGTCAGTTATGCTAAGGCTCTTACCAGGGTACCCAATTACTCTTAGTAAAATTAACACTTATACAAATAGTAGTGGTAACCAAGCAGCAAGACTTTCAGGAACGTGGAGCACAATGCCATTAAATAAAGCAATTACTCTCAAAGGTTAAATATTTTCTAAAAGACCAGCCATAATGAAAGGTATAGATATATTTAATAATAAATAATAAAACAGAAAACATAAAAATATCAAACATCTATTTACAATAAATACCAGAGTTTCAATTCACAGGAAATATAAAAAAACAACACAGATGGAAAAACTTAAGACACAGAAAAACAATATTTAGCTAATCACACTATATTTTCTAACTGACTGAAGAATTATTGTTCTCTAGTTACTGACTAGAGCAAGGCAACAGAAAGTGGATGAGTGTCTTTGTTGTCAGGTCCAAGACAGAGTGCATCTATCACATCTCCCTCTAATATTCAAATACAATTTCAGTGCTGGCTACACAATGACATCATATCTGGTCAACTGACTCTGTGGTTCCCACACTACCCCCTCAATAGCAAATGAGCCAGGATTTGGCACAGATGTGTCACAATACACACACACAACTTTGTGAAGGCTTAATACAGCATCTGGAAGCTATAAAATAATTCCAGTACTTCCACTCTTCCAGCAGAAAGGCCTTTCACAGACATTGCGTCTGTGGCTGCATTCAGACCTGTGAGATAAAATCTTTATGAACTAAATCCAGTCATTTAATTTCAGGCTATATTTTCTGGTGGTGCTGTGGTAGCGTTGTCGCTTCACAGTAAGACATTGTCCTGTTTGATTCTCAGCTAGAGCGTCTTCTATGTGGAGACATGCGTGAATGGGCATACCTTCGCTGAAGGTTGTGCGTCAGGGCTGGCAACTCGGCACGTACAAATCTATTGCCAATCATTAGCGGACCGGAGTTCCGCTGTGACGACCCTTAAAGCCGAAAGACACAACAAATTTTCTTAAGGTTAGTTGGGCTGTATTCTCTGTTAAATAAATACATTAATCAGTTACAACAATACAGTCTGACATACATGCATATTTATTTTCTGTCCAGCAGAACCCAATGTTGATACATTTTTAACACAAGCATCTGTACAAATCAGTTTGATATTAAAATGACATACAGTTCTTTACAAAACTCCAACTACGTAGACTGGCATATCTTACACATGCACTGCCCTACTCCCCCAGCAGAGCTGGCGCTACCTCACATCATCACAGAAGCATCACGGAGTTCAGCTTTCACCTGATCACAGAGGGGTTGGCTTCTCATTCAGGCATGTCTCCAAGCTACTGACCCAGTAGCAGCTGCCCTACAAGATGCATCAAGGGCATCTTAGCTACATTTAATTGAGTGTCTGGGCACCAGGAAGATGACATTGCACAAGTCCTGGATGTCCCTCTGAAGCCTTTTACCTTGGATTTAATATATTCCTGTAATGACTCAAGGTATTTGAGCATGTGGTATTGGCAGTTTAGAGCCCTTTTGGCCAGGGTGGCTGATGTATAAGCCTTCTTACCAAATCGGTCCAGCAGTCTGCTTTCTCTGTCATTTGGTAAGTGGTTATCAGGAGCTCCCTTAGCAGATTCCGTTGACAGCACTGCTGGATTTGCCACTGGGTTTTTATAAGGGTTCTTATGAAATTTGAGCACCCTACAAAAAAACAGCAGGGGGGTGGGAGTCAGGGTTTACAGAGATATGTCCTCAAACACATCATTCACAGCAACATGAGCTAGAGTAACTGCTGAAGGTCTAATAGTGGGTAGGTTCAAAAGCTCTCTGTAGCGAGTGAGCCTCAAAGAATTCCCCCGACTCCCAATTAAAGTTTCCTTTATCTTGTGAAGGGTATTCAAAGGATAAATCCTCATGAGGTGAAGTGGAGGATAAGGAGTCATCATAATCTTCAAAAGTCTTGTGAGAAGTGTTCCACATACACTAATTCCTCTCCTCATCCTTCAATGCCTATGAATCCAAGTCTCCCAGGGGGAAATGTCCTTTTCCTTTTCACAGGGGGCATTTGTGGCACAGAATCCTTTTGCAGGGTAGGGTGCCTGGTATTCATGAAGTCTAGACTCAGCTTGATCAAGTCCTGTGAAGAGGAGGCAGTAAGGTGAGACAGCAAAGGCTGAGCAAACCTGAAGGCCTTGTAGATTTGTATGCCTGGGGCCAAGAGGAAGGCTCAGGTCACAGGCAGGTGGCCGCAACAAGAACCTGGTTCCCAGAGATCTCCTCTCTAACATAGGCATCCTAAGACAATGTAGTAATTACCTCATGTATATTGATAAACAATTACTCCTAAAACTGATAAATACAACACGTGAAAACTGTATCTATACTATGAATATGGAATCAATTCTCTCACATAACAAACCAGATATCATACGGGTTGTCAGCATATACATTTCACCTATTGCACATAAGCTCACAACACATAAACCCACATACATGGAGTTACTTGCTAGAAGCCTACCTAAAGATCATAGACTTCCCAGGCAAAAGCCTACTACACATACTGCAGACCCAACAGAATCCACTACACATAATAATACACACAACGGTGTCTCAGCCAATAATCCCTTGAGGCAAAAATACCTCAAAACCAAATGTCTTGGTCATAGGTGACTCCACATTGAGACACACAGATGTCCCCTTCATCAGGTTTGACAAGGAGAAGGTCACAGTCATCTGCCTGTCAGGCGCCAAGATCCATCAGATTACACAAGCACTCAAGTCTCTCAACAACATGTACCGTTATGACTCTAATATAGTCCATGTTGGAATGAATGACTTGAGATGTACCTCACTGGACTATATGAAGAGAGACATGACTGTGCTCTCAGATTGTGTGTCCCAGGCAGGTATGTCTTTAGCCCTAAGCAACATTCTATTTTCAACCAGGATGATGCCTCAATATAATCAAAAAATGATTGACTTCAATAATTGGCTTAACTTCTGGTGTCAGTCCAGGGGGAACCAGTATCTGTCAGTCTGGGAAGATGTGGTCGACAGACCACGCTGCTTTGCCAGAGATGGTCTTCACTTGTCACCTCTTGGCTTTTGGTTACTGGCAAAGGTGCTTGCCTCCCCTATAGTGCCCTTTTTAGGCAATATCATAACAAAATTCCCCGAAGTAAAAAAATCCACTAGAGAGTCAAGGTTATGCTGCTTAATGCTACAAGTCTAAATCAAAAATGCACTCACTGGAAGCACTCCTTACCTTGGAAGATGCTGATGTCTGTGCAGTCACAGAGACAAGGTTCAAGGCCGCAGAGAGCACCCCGGCTATACAAGGCTACAATGCCTTCCACACGTTCGAACCTCATAACAAGCGTGAAAGAACCAAAGGCGCAGGTGTATCCATCTTCAATAAAGAAAAACACACCTCAAGACTGGTCAAACAGTATGACTCCCTAGAGCTACTCCAAGTCCAACTAACTGTAGGTAAAATCCCCTTCCATATCATTATTAGTTATAGGTCCCCCACCATGAACCACGAGAACCACTCCGCCTACCTGAACCTACTTGAGTCACTCACTATACAGCCAAACACTTTGGTGATTTGAACAATCCTTCCATCAACTGGGAATCATGTACGAGCACAAAAACGTTTACCCTAAGGTTCTTGAACTTTGTTAATAAAAAATGCTTTGGAACAGATGGTTTGCACCCCCACAAGGGTGAGAATATCCAAGACTTAGTACTCACCAACATAGGGGGGTCTCTGCACTACCCACTGTGTGTTGCCCTCCCTGGTAAGGTCTGATCATAAATCAGTCTTGTTCAAAGTAATGATCATTCCTGACCCCCGTCAAGAGAAAAAAAGATTTAAAAAATTCTTCAAAGCAAGCTATAGCCTCCTAAGCAATGGCATTAATAGTTTCAATCCCCCATGCTACTAGTGTCAACAATGACTCCTATACAGAGGTGTACACAAATGCCCTGTATAATCACCTATACAAATATACAGACTCAGCTGTACCTAAATGGATCAAAATAAGATCCCCACAAAAAAACAAACCACCCTGATGGACATCAAGCAGAAATGGGTTATACAATAAGTGGAAGAAACTAATGCCCAAGAACATGAGGGAATTGACGCAGCAGAGAAAGGACACCCTCCACAGCTTCAACAAGCAAATTAGATATCTTGTAAAGTCCTCTAAAGCCAGTTATGAAGCTAAACTAGCATCCCTAGCTAAGAATAATCACAAGGCATTTTTTAGCTATATCAGAAATCTAAAAGGGAAAGCCAAGCTTTGTGCTGAACTAGTGGTGGATGGTACCACTCATACTGACCCTGAGGATATCGCCAACCTGTTAGCATGACAGATTTGGCGCATATTTCACCCAGTCTCCACCAGACATACTCCAAAGCATACCTGTCACCAGTCCTCTAACTAGTATCTCCAAAGAGCAGGTCATAACAGCGCTCTCCATGGCCAGAACACAGCCTCTATGGGACAGGATAACACCCCAGGTTGCCTACTAAATGGTCTAAAACAGAACCTAGTGGAACTACTTGGCACTCTCTTCAACCACAGTCTAAGCACTGGCTTTATCCCAGCAGAGTGGAAAACAGCAACAGCAATTCCCTTGCACAAAGGGGTCTATCAACCGACCTTTGGAACTACAGACCTACAAGGCTAACCAGCCTTATCTGCAAGGCCATGGACAGAATCATCATGGACCCTATCAACAAAGACATAGGAGACTTTCAAACTCTTGACCCGGCCCAATTTGGCTTTAGGGGTAGATCATGTTTATTAAACCTTGTGGACTTCGGGAATGTCAACAAAGCCATGGATGAAGGCAAAACAATACATACAGCCTCTCCTGACTTATGCCAAAGCTTTTAACACAATTCCCCACTCAAGCAACACTGAGAAACTCACCTAGCTGGGAACTAACCCATACATCACTTGATGGGTAGTCGACAGAATGCATACAGTTCAAGTTGGGGATCCCACCTCTACCAGCAGACCAGTTACCAGTGGTCTACCACAAGGATCTGTGCTAGGGCCCCCTACTGTTTGGGATCTATTTCTCAGACGTCCTGGTGAAAATAGATGGCCTATGGCTTACCAAGTTTGCCGAAGACTGCAAACTGGATGCAGTCACCGAGTCCCACAACAATGCTGACATACTACAAAAAGGGCTTACACAGACAAATGACTGGTGCCAAAGCCACGGACTTAGACTAAATGCAAAAATAAAAAATGTTATTATCCCTTCTGGAAAAGGGGAAGTGCCTGCAAATTACAATATTAACAGAACTCCCTTAGCTCAAACCTTGTGGTAAGAGTTTTGGGAACACAGGTTGATAGCAACCTTAATTTTGATCACCATGTGTCCACAATGGTAAGGAAGGCCTTCTATGTTGCACATCTCACAAGTAAGGGCATCACATCCAGAGCTAAGGAGGTATATAACTCTGCTGTACTCATCTCTCATCAGACCACTAATAGATTACAGTGCTCCCTTCTATATGTACCTAACCAGACACCTGCAGCAGCTGGAGAGACCTCAGAGGTTTCTCAACAAGAAAATTCAGGGTCTTCAATATATGACTGTTGAGTGGCGACTTGTGTCTGGCCTACAGAGAAGTCTCGGACCCTGCCCTAATGGAAATGCTGCATATCCACAAGTCAAATGGGACTAGATTCACTCACTCCAGGGATCTTAACCTAGCCTGTGACATTAACAGGACATGCTGGAGAGACAGATATGTCTCCCAGAGATTGCTACACCTCTGGAACAAACTCCCAATTCATGTAAAACAGAGCTCCTCGATGACCCTATTTAAGCGCAACTTAGACACCTGAATGGGAGACTGTAAATTTACCCCAGGGGTGTCACCTATGTCACTTTTAGATAAGGGTAGTTGGTGCTGATTATTAGACTTGCACTGCAAATATAGACCATACAACTTGCTGAATAAGAAAACAAGGGTATAACAAGCTAGGCTTATAAAGACCCTAGGGTCAAAAGCCTTGTAACCTCCTATGAACAATAATTGAGTGGACACTGCCTTCAATCTCAGTCATCAGAACATGGGCATCAGAAGCTGTGGCTTGCTCAACAGCTTTGGACTCATCCAATATCAGTCTTGTGTCCAGCTGCAAAATAGGGGCCTGAGTCATGGTGACTTCCAGAAAGGCAGTGTCAGGGGATACCAGCCTAGAAGTTGTCGGACAAGGTGGCTGCAAAGGTGCTTCAGCTGTGTTGACATCAAATTTGGTCAAGGGGTTGGACAAAAACATCCACAGAATTCCCAACATCCCTTTCCTTTGTGCATTTATTTTTATGCTTTTTGAGACATGCAGCCTGGGAAGCAGAAGATGCCAAAGTATGCAATGGACCTTTTTTACGAGATTCCTTGCTAGACTCCATATGCAACTGAAGAGACTTTGCCCTATGCTTAATGGTCTTTGAAATGAACCTCACACAATACTGACAGCAATGTCATACTGAGGGCAGAGACAAAAAGGACAATTAGAATGAAAATCTTTGCAGGGAATCTGCTTCCCAATAGAAAGACAATTATTTATTTTCTTGAACATTAGCAATAAAAAATGTCCCCACTGGGGTACTTATTTGAAGGCTGGTGATTCAAGCCGACTTGACGGACTAACAACGTGAAGTAAAAGCAGTGTTGAAAATCAGACTACATAGCAGAAAAGAACTGAAGATGGCAACTAATAATGGCAGCTTTATACCTTGACATTTGTCCATCAAAATGTCTGCCGCTGGGTGGTGGTGTACAGACTCTGGTATTTGGGCCAGTCATGGGCTTCTGCACAGCACGAAGACTCCAAGAATCAGTACTGCAACAATCACTATGATGAACAACTACCTATGGGCACTCAGCACTTTGTTAGCCCGGGCAGTTTCCCTCACTCTATCATATGCTGAAATAAAACCCAATGAATAATGTTCCAATATACCTATGAATTAATAATCAACCACCCAAGTAAACACAAAAGGGACCTCCATCAGTTAAAATTAATAATCCCATTTTAAAACGGGCAGCTGCTTTTTAAATTTTAAGTGGGACTATATGCACAAGCCACATCATACCACATGCCAAAAAAAAAAAAAAAATTACCCCTTAGGTTATCCATCAAAACCTCAAAAACAATATCAGTACAGCTCACCTTAAATATGGCAGCAAAGGTTCCTCTGTACCTCCCATTCATTTAAAAATAAACAAAATGTAAATACAGAACAAAATCCCCAAACTCCTAATTTACCATGTACCAAACTTCCAAATAACCACATAAACTAGTTCACCCAACCACTGATAGGCCAGATGTGTCAAAGGCCAACAAAAGAAACTTACCTTTGTATAATTTAGCTGCTAAACAGTTAAAAAAAGAAAAAAAAAAAGAATTTATGTACTCACCATCTGAGTAGTTGTACTTCATTTGTCTTCAACCAGTGGGTTACGGATCCCTATCGGATCTGTCACGGCTACTGTTGCCACCCCTCCTTTTTTTTCCTGGAGTGTCCGGTAATCAATAGGCCACTCCAGTTCTCACTCTGAGACTCCAGAATTGAAGAGCTTTGTTAGCGCGCCCATACACTGATGAAAAAAGGACATTGCCGTCTTGGTTGATTGGCTGCTTGCTGCACTGGGAATCAACAAGCTCATGCAGCAAGCAGCCAATCAACACTTAGACTTGCTAGTAGATGCCCGCAAAGCCCACGAAAATTAAGGGATAAAAAGCGGGGCATTGAGCTATGTGTTGTCTTTTTTCAAAAAAAGGTGAAGGAGGACTGAGATTTATTTTCTTGCTGCAACGGCTCTCCAGCTAAGTCTGTTCGGAACTTCGGATTGTTTGGTGGATTGCCTGGTGGTCTTCTTCCTGTGGCTTGTGCCCTTGCCTGCTCTTTGGTAGCTGCTGGAATCAGGAAGGAAGGAAGGATTCGGGACTCGGCCACTCGGGAGACCTGCTGTTTGCTTGCTGGAAGGGAATAGCAGTGCCTTGGTGGTGTTGTGTACTTTTACTGCTCTGCTGCTGCTGGAGTTTGGGACCCCTTTTTTCCCCTGCCTGCTGCTTGCTTGCTCTGCCTCTGCACGGTCTGTGTTAGCTTGTGTCTTCCCTGCCCTGTTCTGCCTGTAAGATTGTCTAAGGAGCCTTGCTGCTTTTCTGAAGGTAAGTGGAATTTAATATGGAAAAGGTGTAGATTTTCAAAGGCTTAGTGTGGCAAGGAGAATGAGATACTACCAGCACAACTACTAGTGAATTTTGTAAATAGCTGTGCTGGCAGTATCTCATTCATTGATAGTGACAACAAATGATTTGTATAAGATGCTTGGTGTTACAACTTATCTAGATATGGTGATTATTAACTAGAACAAGTGATATGATCTATATCCTTTCTAGTTTGTAATCACCACATTTATCTTGATCTGTAGATTCTAGGATACTGTCTGCAGAATGAGATATATAGTAAGGGTTGGTTTGGCTGTTTTTACTGCAAAGTTATTTTAATGATTTTTTATTTTTCATGCGGGTGCACTTTGATGTTACAGTGAATATATACTGACTACGTGATTTGTATAAGATTCTTGCTATGACTGTAGAACTAAAACTGTCATTCTCTAGTTTGTAATCACTGCTATGTTTACCTTGATCTGCATTGTCTAGGGTATACTGTCTATACCAAGGCTTAGTTTGGCTGTTTTTACTGCAATGTTATTTTAAATCTTTCATGTGGGTGCACTTTGATGTTACAGTAAATATATAATTACTACATGATTTGTATAAGATGCTTGCTATGACTGTAGAACTGTCATTTCTAGTTTGTCATCACCATGATGTTTACCTTGATCTGTATTTTTTCTAGGGTGCACTGTCTTGTATATAGCAAGGCGTAATGTAGCTGTTTTTGAGACCGTCAATATTTGAAATATTTCATGCGTTTTTTAACTTATGTTGCAGTGAATATATACTGAATATTTTCTTTTATTATTAAATATGTTTAAACTTTTCATTATGATGTAGAGATATTTAAGTTTTACGACTACTTGCATATTTATTTAGTGACACTGCGGGCCACTGTACCTTGCCGCTGGTCAAACTACCAATGTTTTGTTAATATTACTATTGCACAGTAAGACTGTACACACTTTGTTAGGGCCTTACAGAAGCTGATAAGGAGTATGTGGCAATGATTACCTTATAGTCTGGGAAAAAGGGGGCATAGTTAGTAAACCTGTGCCAGCCTTTCCCGTGTGTGTGTGTAAATCAGACCTCAGTGTGTGTCAACTGCTTGAGGGCTAAAAACACTGGCTGGACAAATAGGGTGCTGGAGGTCTTCACTTGGCCGCTATGCTCAACTCTATAGCTGTGCCAGTGGAAGGTGCTACTGGGGATCTGCAGTAGAAAAAGTGGGAGAAAGCCAGCCCCAAGTTGACTGTGGTCTCTGCACTTAATGTGGATACTTTGTCATCTTCTGTGAACATCCCCCACTGTTTCCAATGGTGAGTCACCACACAGAGAAAGTTTAAAATGAATAACTATTGATGCATTGTCAAGCTTCTTGAAACATTTAGTCTGCTGATGCTCCTGTTTTTTTATTGTAATCCGATATTGTGCTAACAGACCAGGTGTGCTTGCTGCAAGCAATTACAGATGCACAATTTTAAGCTGTAAATGATGGAAATGTTTTATTCTAGCCCCTATGTTTGAATATAGCACCGATGTTTGTCTTTCAAAATAGTCCGATTCATAATGGCAAATCCCGGGAGTGGCATTTTAACTCTTTTTTTTTTTTTTTTTTTTACATTCCAGTTTCTTGCCCTAAGGTATGGCTTAAAAGCTTTTGTGGATATTAAACTTTATATCTTTAAGGAAATGCACAGTACAGTAAAAACTGTCATTCTAACACCTAAGACTGTAACGTTTCTGTGTCTCTAGCACAGCCTGGTGTAGGTTTCTTACCTAGGTTGAAAGGTATTGTGATGTTTAGAACAAAATGGACAGATTTTGCCTCACTGTTCTCATAATGTGTGGATTTCTACCAAATAATAGAGGATTTAAGTCACTAAATATTTTTGTTAGGCTTCTTTCTTTAAGAAAATGCATGGCCTGTTCTAGGATTGCAGTATTTTTAAATCTGATTTTTGAGCCGTCTCTACGCAAGTTATTACTGTTGCAGCCAGAGGGTAGTATGATTTCTGAGCTACATAATTAGTCTTTATCATCGTGTCAGCCCCATACTCTCTAGTTTGTCGTTGTGCAAGTTATTACTGTTGCAACCAGAGGTATTATAATTGCTGAGCTATGTATTTATTCTTTATCATTGTGTTGGCCCACACTATGTCCGGTTTGTCTTTATGTAAGTTATTACAGTTGTAGCCAGAGGGTATGATTGCTGAGCTACCATGTATTTCGTCTTTATCCTGTCAGTCCACAGTATGCCTGAACTTTCTTGCTGTGTCCAGACTCAGCTGGATAACTTTGCATTGGGTTCTACATAACAGTAGAGGGTCTTAACTTGGTATATTGCTGTAGTGTCTGACCCATGTGTTTTACACACAGTTGAATGCCTTCTGTGCATATTCTGCTGTCACACCAGGTTCATGTGTGTAACAGCTGCAGAATGTCCCTCAGACAGGAGTTGCTTCTGCCTTTCATTGCTTGACCTTCACTGTTAATTTTTTATATGGAGTCTCTCTTTTTCACGTTTTTTTTCCTTATACCAACTTGGTATTACCAGGGTGTGAAAGTCTGGAGATTCACATGTGAATGTGATCAACTCTAGCTACTGACTGACACAGGCCCCACCAAGCACTGGTGTTGGTCACAAGTGTTTTGATTTTTTATTAACAGCTGCTTTGGTTTGCTGTTGAGCAAGGATCCTGCACAAATCATGCTCGGGAAAAGGTCAATGGATCAGCAAGAGGCTGAAAGTGTCTCCCCTAAGAAACCTTTCTGCAATTATAATAAGCTACTCATGGGTGTGACCTGTTCCAAATGCAGATACCATGGCAAAGGTTTCCTGTGGAACAACTTTCACTGTAAAATGGGATGGGCAAAAGGAATTGAAAAGCCATCAGAATTCAGACAAACATCAGCAAACCTTCGGCTCCACAGGTTGAATCTTGTAATGACAAAGTTTATTCAGCCACATAGAGCAACCAGTGAAGCTTCCAAAGTGACTGCAGCTGAAGTGACAGCAGTCTATCATGGAGTGAAACACGGTCACTCATATGTATCCAAGGACTGTGGAGGTAAGCTGGCACCGACAGTTTTCCCTGATTCTACTTTGGCTTTGAAATTCAGCTGTGGGAAGACAAAATATGAGAGTATTGTCATGTAATGTACTTGCACCTCATTCAGAGGAGCTCTTTCTGCAGGAACTTGGCAATTCCTATTTATCAGTGGGATCAGATGTATCCAATAAAGGGAACAAAAAAATGTTCCCTTTGGTTATTCAGTACTTCACTCACACCCATGGCACACAACAGAAACTTCATGATTTATACGAGGATCATAATGAAAGTGCTGAATGTATCTTTACAAGAATAAAGGACATCCTTGTGCAGAAAGGACTCAAAGTACAAAACATTGCTAGCTATGCTGCAGACAATGCCTCTGTTAGTTATGGAAAACACAGATATGTTTTTAAAAGTTTGAAATCTGAGGTGCCTCACATCATTGCAGCAAACTGTTTATGCCATGTTATACACAACTGTGTGACAAGCATGCAAGCAAGTCCTTGCAAAGTTTGATGTGGAGACTCTGGTTTTGAAAGTATATAGTGAATTTTCAACATCTGCTAAAAAACTGGCACTGTTGAAAGACGTCTACTCTTTCCTAGAGCAGGACTTTAAGGAAATCATGCAGCATGTTGTAACAAGATGGCTGTCTTTGCTCCCAGCTGTGGCGAGGCTGGTAGAATGCTGGCCTGCTTATTTTATTAGTCAAGGGCCTAAGGACCGTCACCCCCCCTTATCTGGACGTTTGTGGAGGCCGTTGAGGATTGCCATCAGTGGGGATATCTCGGAGGCAGAGTGCTTACATACATTTCATGCACTACATCCTGCAGGTCTATAGCAAAACTTGAACGTAACACTCTCTCTGCTCCTGAGTTTTACACAGTGATGAAAAATCTTAAAGATGAGTTGCAGAGAAGGCTAGATGACCAATTCTTTGGTGCTAAAATTTCATCTGCCTTACAGCACTTTACTCCAGCTGTCGTGCAGGTCTTTAGGACCTTCTGTGATTTTTACAGTAAAGCACTTTGTTACCTACAAAAGTGGTTTGACTATGATAATAATTCCTTTTAAGCTATGTAGGTCCTCAGCTTCCAACATCCTGCAACTTGGCCACAACTGCAAACAGCTGCAGACCTCTTCAAATTGGATGTGGACATTGAAGCACTTTACTCAGACTACTGCACTTTAACTGCTGCATTGCCAGCCCTGTTACAGATGACAGAGGCATCTGTAAGTGATTGCCGGGTGACTTTTTTTTTAGTAAAGTTCCAGACTGCAAGCCGCTTTACAGACTGGTGCAGTTTGCCCTTTCAATCCCCCCCAGCAATAGCTTTGTGGAAAGGGTTTTTTCACTTATGGGGAATGCGTGGACAGATACAAGAAATAGAATGCTTGAGTCTCTTGTGAAGGCAGAGTTGCAGGTCAAGCTAAACTTAACATGAGTTGTTCACAATTTTATTCATTTATGAAAAATAACCAGCCATTACTTGAAGCTGCTATATCAAATGCCAAATACAGCTTCAAGTATAAGCAATGATTTCTGGCAAAATTGTGAAGACACTTCATACAATTGCTTTTCTTTTTCATCCAGTGCTGTCGTTTTTGATTTACTGTTGTGTGTGCAGTGAGCCCTTAATGTACTGCTTTGAATGAATTACTGTTTTTTTTATACCCAAGTAATTGTATTTTTTCCATTTTAGTACTACTTACATGTGATATTAGACTTGTGCCGAAGGGTTAGTTTTCCCATGCTTGTGATGTACTGTTGTATGTAGTGAACCCCTGAATGAAGTATTGCTAAATAAAGTTTTTTTAATTTACTTCTGACTCGTTGCATATTTTTCTATTTAGTGGTAATGGTATGTGATATTCAAGACTTGTGCTAAAGGGTGCTAGAGCAAATGGGCATGGCTATTAAAGGGAATGGGTGTGGCTTGATTATGCATGGAATGGGGCTTGTTTGTCAGGAAATGGCACAATAGAAAGGTGGCAACCCTAGTCACGGCCGCATTTCCATTATCAGATCTGAGCTCCAAGCTCCTCCCCTTACCCATAATGCCCCCTGTCTCTTTCCTCCCTTCAGATCAAGTTTGCTGGCAAAAAAAAATCACGCACTCCCGACCCAATGATACCTTGCCACAACTGGTAACCCAACAATCCTGAGCCCAAGTATGACTAAGGACATTCCAGATCTAACCATCTCCATATATGGTCAGTATCACAGTGAGAAGGTAGGGAGAAGGAGGGAGGGACAGTTGAAGACAAATGAAGTACAACTACTCAGAAGGAACATTATGGTGAGTACATAACTTCTTTATCTGAAGTAGTTGACTTCATTTGGTCTTCAGCCTGTGGGACTGAGTCCCAGCTACCAAACACCAGGGGTGGACCTCATGGAAGGTTATTCTGGAGTACCGCAGAACCAAAGGAAGCTCTGGTGCTGGACACAATATCCAATTTATAATGTGAAATGAAGGTATGAGATGAGGACCAAGTAGCTGCAGAACAGATATCATCCAGTGAAACCCAGAAGGGAGCTGAAGAAGCCATAGACCTAGTCGAATGCACCTTTACCTGCCCTGGAGGGGAAAATTCCCTTAGCAGAGTAGGCTCGAATAATGCATCGTGAAATTCAACTAGTAACTGACACTCTGGAAATTGGTTTACCTAAGAAAAGTTTGGAATATGAAACAAATAACTGATCTGACTTATGAAAGGTTTTTGTCATGTGCAAGTAAAACCTCAATTGTCCCTGCACATCCAGCAGATGTAATTTGTACTCACCTTGAAAATTAGGGAAAAAAAACTGGAAGACTGATTGATTGATATTCGCTTCTGATGCTACTTTAGAAAGAAAGGAAGGGTTGGTACACAAGGACACACTGTCTTTGTGAAAGATCATATAAGGAACCTTCATGGATAAGGCTTGAAGTTCCAACACCCTCTTGACAGAAGTAATGGCAACCAAAAACGCAGTCTTCCAAGATAAAAAAGTGTAAATCTACAGAAGCTGTAGGTTAAAAAGGGGGGAAACTAAAGCCTGAAGTACCCAAGTAGGGTCCCACAAGGGTATAGGATCCTTCACCAGGGGTCTAAGAAGAAAGGTATCTTTTAAGGAAGGTCTACAATGTTTAGAATATGCCAAGAATGACATGTTTTCCCCACATGAAAGTTGGAAATAGCTGACAACTGGACTTTGACTGTGGAGGAACTGGCACCCTGCTGAAAAATTCCCACTAAGAAGTCTAAAACTGCAGACACAGGGGCAGTAAAAGGGTCTAATGCACGGTGCGAAACCCATATGGAAAAATGTTTCCACTTGCTACGAAAAACCTTTCTAGTGGAAGACTTGTGAGCCACCAACAGAACAGCCTTAACTGTGGATGATAGACGATAAACCTGGAGTCCTAACATTCATGGGAACTGGAGCAGCCAAGCAGTGAGCTTCAGACTGTCCAGATCTGGGTGAGGAATCCCTGAGGGATGAGGAATAAGATCTGGAACTGGATCCAACGTCCATGGTGGAACTAGTATGTGAGACCATAGGGAGGGAAACCAAACTTGGCAAGGCCAGAACAGGGCAATGAGGATCACAGTGCTCCCCAGCCTTCTGAAGAAACTTCGAAATGAGAAGTAGTGGAGGCAGAAGACCGGGAGGCCAAGCATGGACCAGTGCATCTCTGGGGGCTTTCCCTGAGGAGGATTCAGAGCGAAGAACTTGCTGCATTTCACGTTGGAAGGACATGTGAAAAGATTGCAGCAAGGACGACCCCACTTTAGAAAGATCTGTTTCGCCACCGAAGGATTCAGAGACCACTCGCAAGGCATCAGAATAGACCTGCTGAGCCTGTCCGTGAGAATGTTGGACCGACCTGGGACATGCGTTGCCACCAGAAAACGGCCGGTAGAGATCGCCAGTAGAGATCGCCTATTCCCACACTCTCATGGCTTTGCAACATAAGGGATAAGATGTGGTTCCCCCTGTTTGTTGATGTACCAGACTACCGACATATTGTCTTTCTGCATCGCAATTGTCCCTAGTGGGAGATGGGCATGAAAGGCCTGCAACACAAGAACCACCGCCCTCATCTCTAGGACACTGACATGCAAGCTGGTCTCTGTTGGGGACCACGTGCCTTGGACTGTCCTTCCTGAGCAATGCCCCCCCCCCCCAGCTGGAAGGCATCTGAGGTCACCGTGGTTTTGGGAAAGGATGGAATAAAAGGGCATCGCCTGATTAGATCGGGGGACTGAATCCACCACCAAAGAGAGTTCCTGCATACTCGGGAGATTTGAATGGGCTATGACAATGGCAGATCCAACAGGGATGACTGAACAGCAAGCATCCTCTGGAGAATCCGCACGTGAAAGTGCGCTAGGGGTAATAGATTGATCATGGCCGCCATAGATCCCAACACCCTTAGTACTGTTTCTGCTGTCGGAACTTGAGCTTGAAGAACATATACAACATGTGATTTGAGACTGTATATCCTGTCTGGAGTGAGGAAGACTTTCATTTGGATCGTGTCCAACTGAGCCCCAATGAAGTCTAAGACCTGAACTGGGGCCAGTGATGACTTGTTGAGATTGATGGTGATGCCCTGTCTTTTCGCTAGCAAGGGAAATCGGTCTCTGGCTTGGCAAAGTAGATGCTTGGAAGGGGCAGCAAACAGCTAATCGCCCAGGTAAGAGAAGACCTGAATACCCTGAAGCCTCAGGTGAGCCGCTACTACTGCCATAACCTTGGTGAACACCCTGGGGGCTGTGGTGAGACCAAAGGGAAGGGCTCTGACCTGATAATGACTGGCTCCTAGCCGGAAGCAGAGAAACCTCCAGGAGCACCTGTCCATCTTGATATGATAGTATGTGTCCTATAGGTTGATTGAGCACATCCAATCATTCTTCTGCAGAAAGAGCAGGATGGATTGATGGGTGACCATTCATAATTTCACCTTGGCTACTGACAGGTTCAAGTTGAAAGATCCAGAATGGGTATCAAGTCCCCCTTTTCTTTGGCACTAAAAAGAAAATGGAATAAATGCCTGATCCGGACTGGTCTAGAAGGACAGGGTGGATGACTCGTTTTCCTAGCAACTTTTCTATCTCTATAGTTGCTTCCTCCCTTTGCGTGAGTGGAATGTCCAGGAGGTGCTTCTGTGGTTATGGTGGTTCGTTGAATGGGATGGAATATCCCCTGGATATAATCTGCAACACCCAGCGATCTGTTGTTACAGACTCCCATGCCACTGGGTGAAGTGATAGTTGACCCCTGACTGCCTCCAGAGATGAGCAGTCGGGCAGCCCTTCAGGGCTGCTGCCCGGGTTTGTCTGAGAAAGGTTCTCGGGACCTGAAATTTCTTGGACTCCCTCTGCCCCTAGGGTGGCGTCTATCATAACCCCCTCTGTCTCTGGGGGAAGTTGAGTCCTGAGTGTCCCGGGAAAACGCCTGAAACTTCCGGAAACACATCTTCTTCATCCCTTGCTGATTCCTTGAGAAGGATGTTTGAGGGGAGAAAAACGGATTCCGACGGCAAACAGTGTCTTCCCGTCCTTTTCACTCTGGACCGATGTCTCTTTGATTGAATTCCCAAAAAGGGAAGAACCATCGTAAGGGGAGTTTGTAAAGGATGCCTTGAATGGTTCTGAGAATTGACAAAGCTGGAGCGACCCAGGTGTGGCACCTAATCGTACACCAATTACTGGCCGCCCTAGCGGCTCCCTCCGTGGCATCGGAGAGAAGATGCATGGTATTTACTATTAGATATCAGACAGTAAGAAATCCGACAAACAAGTTCATGAAAGTCAGATATGCGAAAAACAAGCTGAACAGTACAAAATGTCGACGTCATAACTGCGAACAGCATGCAATTGCTTCGCACAAATAAATGTGACCATTGAGACATTGCTGAAGTATGTGTCGGTCTTTAGATGTACATAGCAGACAGTGCTACCTGTAGCATACAAGTGGATACAAATTAGTACAGTCATGTTCAACGTTATTTTGGACTATTCACACAACTACACATTCATACAGCAGAGTTTCTCATTATATTGGTGAGTAGCAGACAGTACGATAATGTATTTTACATGTTAAAGGGTTTGAAATAACAGGAGTAGCATTTGTTTATTATGCAGGATACAGGGTTGTCGGAAGTAATGAGCACAGATCTGCACAATACTGCTCCTGGTATCATTGGCTTACAGTATGACAGTGTAATATCCCAAAAAGGGAAGAGAATGTTATGTATAGATGGCTATAAATACTACTTAGTGAAATCTGCAGGACAGATGAAATACTGGTGCTGTATGCTCAAAATAAGTGAGAAATGTAAGGGGCGTTGTATCACGTCAGTAGTTGAAGACAAGGACAAATTAAAGTCATCAACTGCTCACCACCATGCACCTGATGCGATTAAGTGTGAGCAACTGAAGGCGACAGAGAGAGTTAAGCGTAGAGCTCAACAGACTCTCGAAGATCATTGCAAAATCGTGTTGGAGGTCCAGGCAGGGACCGACAGATATTGTCACTACAATGCCTAATACTGAGGCTTTAAAACAGACCGTTCGTAGGGTGAGGAGAAACACCAGTAGTAACCCCATTAAGGGTTTATCTTCCCTACGAGATCTCACTTCTGACATGTTGCCACTTAAAAACGGGAAATTCATTGTTGAGCAATGCAGAATCCGTAGTAGTAGTCAGGAAGTACTAGTGTTGACTACCGACAGTAATTTATCTGTGTTGTGTTCCTCCGAGTTTCTCTTAGTTGACGGCACATTCCCCATTAGTACAAAGGAATGTAGGCAAGTGTATACCGTCCACTGTTCCTTTGCTGCAGGCGGGAGTACAAAAGTCATACCAGATGTCTATGCAATTCTACTGTCTAAGACGGAAGAATGCTATGACATGTTTTGAAAAACTTTGCTAACTTTATGTGTACGTAGTGAACTGCAGCTCAAGCCAGTGATGGTACTGAGCGACTTCAAAAAAGCCGCTGTAAACAGTATCAGGAGGAATCTGCCAGAGTGCATTCCCAAAGGCTGTTGGTTCCACCTGTGCAAGATTGTGTGGAGACAGATTCAGCATTGTGGATTGTCGTCATTTTTCGGTAATGACAGCAGGTTTGCATTATTATGCAAACAAATACCCGCTTTAGCATTTGTTAATCCTGCGGATATAGTGGGAACATTTACTAGTATAGAGGCAGCTATGCCTGACAACGCTAAAGGCCTATGTGAATTTTTTTCAAATAATTATATACATGGGAAACCAAAGTGTTATGGCATGAGAAACAGTACAGTTGAAAGACAGACACCGTTATTTGAAGTACTATTTTGGAATCATTGGGATGTATGTGACAAAGGGTATCCCCGTACACAAAATGCGGTCGAAGGCTGGCACCGCTGTCTGCGTAGCTTATTAGGGAAAAAACAACTGTTCATCACAGAAGTACTGCATGCCATCATACTGGAACAAAATCATATGGAGGATGTTAGATGCAGACTACTCTGTTGTGTACCCCCATCTCCGAAGAGACGTAGGCTACTGGATAAAGTAATGTTTAGGAAACTATTAGCAGGCCATGACGAATTTAATCTAATAGGTTTGGTTAAACTAGTGGCACATCACTGTTCTTTCTAGTCTTTCTTGTATATATTTCACGTAGGGAATCACTGTTAGTTGCACATACGCACCTGAAGATTTAAATGAAAAGAGTGTAAATATGCTGCAGTGGACTATTTCTACATTTTGTACTGTGTGATGTGCATCTTCGGTAGATGAACACTAAACGTGATGGAATCTCAATAATCAAACTACTGTGGGAGTAGCATGTAATTTACACTGGTGTTCTGCATAGAATGTCGAATGGAAGAGAATATCGAATTTGACATTTCCTATCCTTTTTCGGCATTTAGGTTATCGGTAAGCCACATTTTTGCATAATTAATTCGGTATTATACCGGTTCGCACATATTTTGCTCGCTGTTCTAATAGTAAACTGATGTATCGACGTATTTGCCAGAGACTTGACAGTGGCCATCTGAGCGGAGAATGCCTTTTTATCCCCCGCCGACATGGATTCTGGGGTCAACTCAGCGATCTACTTGATCAAGTCTCGTTGCAGTAAAATGATGTGTGCCATGTAATTCAGCGCTCTTACGGGAACATCACTGAAGCATACACCCGCTTCCCAAAACAGTCCATTGCCCTTGACTCTCAGTCAGGAGGATGAACAGTAGAGCTCTCCTGTGCGAGTTCTTTCTTGATGGTGGCTGCCACAACCATTAGCATCCACGGCGGATCCCTTGTTCCAGTAAGCCCTGTCTGAATGGGGACTAAGGACTTTATCTGGGCACTTAGGGATAGGCTCCACAGTGTCCGGTTCCTTCCATGCCTGAGATGTTATGAGATCCACCAAAGGATCCACAGCAGGGGACACCTAAGAAGTAGATGGGCCTGTGCCGAATACCTCCAGGAACACTGATTCATCTGAGGCCTGTTTTTGGGCAGACCACCTGCCCCTCTGATGGAGGAGTTCCATGATGTCTCCAAAAGAGACATCCTTGGGGGTGACAGTGGGGAACCTTCCCCTTCCTCCAAATCAGCACCTTCCTTAAGGGACTCCCAGTGGGGAGTCCAGGTGCCTCTGTTTACACATTCATTTGCGAGGAACCTCCTCAGTGGGACTTTCTGGGGAGGACTCGCAAACCTCCTGCTGCTCCTTCGAGGGAGCCTTCCGAGGCAAAACAGGCACAGGCTGTCCCCTGAGATGACAAGATGGTCGGGACCGCACCCAAAGCAGAGGGAGTCGGGACGGAGTCCGAGGACGAGATAGTAAACGGTCTCGATGACACTGAGAGAACCCCCTCCACCATATCAAAGGCTGTAGGGGAATGGACTTCCTTGGGCAATACTGGCTGGAACCGTTCCCCTCTGACCCGACAGGGGAGTCAGAGCCAAGACTCCAGGAGCCAAGAAACCAAGGGAAGTACTGAGCTCTGAAAGGCTTGGAGCCGACAGCAGTTCCTCAGATGCTACCCCAAGACTACGGCTCCGAGAGCTTGGATCCGACCCAGTTGAATCAGACATGCTCAAGGCAATGGCTGGTGTCGAGGTAAAAGGTACCATCAGCGCCGACCCCCCCGACCCCGAGGGTCCTCGTATCCAAGGTCTCCAAAACCGCAGGTCAGGTCGGAGGAGTTAATGGCGTAAAAAGGGACTGCGAGCTCCCCTCGCCAGAGGGAGAGGGTGCTGGCAAGACCCTCAACTGGATTTGGGTGAGGATAAATCTCCACATTGTCTTGCCTATCTCTGCTTCACTGAGGGTTCAGGTGGAGCGGGAGGACGACGCTAAAGAGACTGGTCGAGAATGCCGGAGAGGGGGGGACCTAACCGGTGACCTAGTCTGTGATCCCTCCAGCGCAGAGAGAACCTTGGGGATTGAAGCTGGGGCAATCTGTGCCTAGCTGGAGTCCTAAATTTGGCTGGTGGGCCAGCTGGGGCCGAGCAGTCTGTGGAGACTGCTTCTGCGGCTTGTCTCTCTTGATCTTCTCCCCTTCCCTAGACATCTTTTCAGGAGTTTGAGTCCCAGAGGCCGGGGAAAGAGGAAGAAGACGCAGCTGCTGTCCTGGAGAGGGGGGCACAGGAGCTACCATCCTCGAGGAGAGTAGTAGTCCTTTTAGGATCAATTTGTCTCTCCTGTTCTTCACTGCTCTGGGACTGAACCCAGCACAGAGAAGACAGGAGCTCTGAAGGTGTGCCGCGCCCAGGCACACTACGCACACATCAGCTGGGGAAAGCTTATGATCACACTCTGTGCACTTCCTGAAGCCTAAATTAGGAGCTTCAGACATCCCTAAATAGGTCAGGCATACCCCCCCCCCCCACACACACACAAAAGGAGATAGGCTGAAAGGAAAAAGGAGAGGGACGAAGTTTTTTTTTAAATTAAATTTATTTATTATTTTTACCAACGACTGTCGTGGGGAGGGAGAGGGCTGAAGTGAGAGAGAGAAACTTTAAGAAAGGTAGAAAAAGGGTCAAAAAGATAAAAATAGCATTTACACTACCCACTATACTCCTAGAGCTCGGACCATGCTGCTTGCTTTTCCAGCGGAAAACGAGACCTGAAGGGAGGAAGGAGACAGGGCATTATGGGTAAGGAGAGGAGCTTGGAGCTCAGATCAGATGCTGGAAATGTGGCAGTGATGGGTCCGATGCGGATCTGTAACCCACAGGCTGAAGACCAAATTAAGTCAGCTACTTCAGATCGACAATTAATCAACCTCCATCTTGAGAGATAGCAGAAGGTCAGTCTTGGTATCTGTACTCTTGTTATAAATACTGTTAATGGCCTATGCAAACTATGTATATGTAAATTTAGTTTTAAGAAGTAAAAGTTCTCTCTCCAGCAATCCAGTGACACACACTGTTATGAATGCCAATTTATATACTAAACCTTCTCTTGAAAAGCAGTGCACTACTAAATGCAATTAAACTTGTTTAAACCCTAACGTGAAAGCCAATAAATTCAACAAATTATTCGCACATGGCTATTATTGTAAACACAGAAAATTCTCATACAGTTAGGCTATTATTGGCAGCAAAGAATATTCTCATACAGTTAGTCTCTAAACTGATACCGACCTTGGTGTTTAAATAATACACATGTCTAATAAGAGATACTGACCTTGGTGTCTAAATAATATACATGTCATATAAGATACAGTAAACTATCAATATGGTAAAGTCCCTTACATACAATCACGGATATCAGCCTCGGCAGTGTTCTTTCACCTATCTTCCAACTAACTTGATTATGACCTAGTACCAATACACAACCCTTCTCAAAGATGACGATCTTTCTACATTAAATACTACACAAACAAATATGCATAAGTTTCATCAACTTATTCAAACATAATATAAAAAGCTCTCATAATGAAAGGGCACAAAGTAGATGCCTTCTATCATAAGTAGAAACGGACTTGCCTGTAGTCTACTGAGTGTTAGGCACTGGTTGTACAGTGCCTTAATCATCATGAACCTGTCAAAATGTACATACATACATGCAAAGTGAACCAGTATTTGGGGGAGTCCACCTACTTTATAAAATTAATCATTTGCCAATACATTGTGTGGTCACCCACCTATTACATACTTCACTTTCAATTCTAACAAATTCAACTATTACATACCCCTATTCTTTATGCAGTTTAACATAACAATTATCAACAAATCCAAGATATCATCCAAATATACACAATATTCTCATCAAATTAAATTTTACTATTTACAAAGGTTTACTCTCAGAACTTCTATCATGTTTAATATCCACAAGTAACAAAAATGAGGTTCAGTAAATGTGATAAAATAAACAAAGAACCTAATAAAGCCTAGGAGTCACATGGAGCAAATCACTAGGGACAAAATGTTAAACTCAAAATTATCACTCTTACACTTTTAATAAATGGAAAGCACTTTCATTCACTTAATTGCATAAACTTCATCAGAATGTGCACAACTGAGAAAACGCTGACATTTATAAAGCATGTAAAAATCACATGACAAAAATACACCAATGACATCAAACTGCATTCTTAAAAACATAAAACCAAAATAAATAACTAACCAAATGGTGAGAAAAAAAAAAAATATATATATAGTAATTTATTATAATTTGGAGGCTTTTAACTTAAATAAGCTATTAATGGAAATAGCAGCATTTAAACCAGGTAGTTATGATGCATTTAAATATATTTGCCATCTTAATTCAAGACATTCCTCCTTTTTATTACATAAGTAAGCTTGTATATCCAATCTCTCAAAGTTCGCTGTTTTACCAATATAAAAAGCCATGCACATTGAGCAAGTGGCAATGTGAAACATCCTTTGCATTTAATTCCTAAACCTTGCAACTTAACTTCATTCCCCTCAAAAATAAAGGGAAATTAGGAGCACATGCCACATTTTTCCATCCTACCAATATATTGGATTACCTTATCATTAAGAGTATTGGACAGCCCTCTCTCCAAAATATTTTGTTAAATTGGACTTTTTATAAATAAACCGGGACTCACTACCAACTTGTTCTAATAAAACCAGTGGCACCAAACACACTTTTCCAATTTTTGTCATATTCTTTATTTTACCAACCACCCCCTAGTATGTTAAAATCATGACCCTACTTACATTTTGGCCTCTCTCTCTTCTCTCTTAATAACCCCAACAACCATCTGTGGGTCTAGTAAAATAGGTTTAAAATCAACAGCTCTCTGTCTCACTATCTTCTCAATAATGGGGTCCAATAACTTTTTTGGATTTCAGTAATGGTGTACAATAACTCTTTTGGATATCCCTGATCTAAAAACAACCTTTTAACCTTTTCTACTGCAATAGCCAACTGCAAGTCTTTGGAAACCAATCTGGATGCACAAATCCACTGTCCCATAAAAAAGTTTCTCTTCTGCCAAATGGGTGACAGCTATGTTAATTCAAATACCATTAGAAAAAGACTCTTCATAAAAAATGTTCAAATCAAATGTTTTGTCCATATCTTTGGATACAGTAATATTCAAATAATTGATCTAATGGTTGTCAACTTTAGTCGCAAATTTTAGAAAATCAACTGCATTGTTGATGTAAGAAAAAAAATTCCATGTACCTCTCCTGGGTTCCTTTCCACATAATAAATACATTCAGTAACCTGTGGTACAATCCAATGTCATTTGTGACTGGGCCGTGCTTGATATATTTGGTCTCCCAAAAACACACAATGAGGTTTGCAAAAATGGGGGCAGACAAAGCTCCCATGGATACCCCATTGACTTGTTGAAAATATTCAGTTTAGAAAGATATAAAATTACATTTCAACACAGTTTCCAAACAACTTTCAATTAAAGTAATGCTGTGGTATTTAAATTCCTTGATGTCAATCAAAACATCATGAAACCATCTCATTCCCAAATCATGGGAATGACTAAAAATAGATCTCTTACATCTATAGTTACCAACAAATACTCATTCAAAATAGGAACTTGAGCAATCTCAGCTAAAAAAATGCCACAAGTCCTTAAGAATGTGCTCAATGGTGTAAATATACCCTTTAAACTGCTGGCCAACAAACATGGCTGAAAGCTCTGTTTTAGAACTGGCCGGGGCTACTACAGGGGAGGTTCTGCTGGATTCCTATGAACCTTAAAGATGCTAAAAATGGAATGAATCACAGGCGCTTTAATCTTAAAAAAACTCTTCCAATTCCTTAGTAAAACCATAGTCCATGCTTACCACATAAAACCAAAAATCTATTTTATGATAAGCAACAAAAATGAATTTTTAGACACTGCTCTAAAAAGTCACAACATGCAAATATTGAAGCATTTTACTTGATTAGTGCAGACTATCCATAACCACAACACCCCCACCCATGTCAGCCTTCATAATCCTCACATTTTTGTGTGATGTTAAAATTTTTGACATTTCCCTTTCCATGTAAGATAAACTATAACTCTTACAAAAACTCCTGTCATGAAAGATATTTCTAAAATCAGATTTACACATTTGATCAAAAACAGAAATGGGGTGTAAAAGAGAAGGGTTAAAAGTAATCAATCTCTTCAAACCTCCCTTAAACGTTTCATTATTTGTATTTATAAATATATGTCCCATTTTCACTTTATAAGTCGACAGTTTAACCTCTAGTAATGTAAGCCTGGTGGAAGGCACAAAGATATATCCTTTTTTTAGCAAATCAAAAAACTGTCTTCAAGATAGAAACAATTGTAGATCTAAACCTTTAAACCATCCTTTACATAAAATTTAACAGTGTCTTTCAATGGATTTAACATTTCCTGCCTCTCCCCCATTCCCCTAGTGTGGTGGTAACCAGAATATTCAACCCAGGTATTGCTTATCTCCTCAAAGGGGTCGGTGGGTATAAAAAACTACTGTTATTCTTCAGATGACCACCTTCAGGTAACATACTCCCTAGAGCTCCGCTGGTGGAACTTAAGCCACCATGGGTGTCAGCCTGTGGACTGCCCTTTCCTTTAGAAGGGTAGGCTCTATAGTATTTAGAGTCATCTTGATCAGGGAATATTTTTTATTCCTTCCTTTTAACAACAGTTTTACAGTTATCATCCACCTTGGAAAAAATATGACCAAAATAATTTTCATATGAAGGAAACACTAAATCACCTGCAGTGCTATAATGCACGTTTTTTTTATCTCATCGAGCAAAAAGCCAATACGTCTATCATTGTCCTTGATTAAAAGTCCCATCAGCTGCATACCTGTGTTGTCAAAACTTTCACTCAGTTCGTTGTGTAACAAGGAACCAAAAACAGTCCACTGGGATACTTTGCAGAGTCTCAGCCCCTTTGGCAATCTTTTCAATTTCACATATTAACATAAATACACACTGTCCCTCTGCAAATTGCAATATTTAAAAAGCTTTTTATTGAAGCTAACAAGTTTCTCTGCAAGACTCCCAGAACTGTCAACTGCTTTAGAAACAGGATCAACTTGAAATGGCTTCATTTAGTAAATTCACTAAAATATTAAAATCAAACTTTGTGCATTTAACTTTATGGTAAATGGTATATTTTGTACAGTTAAACAATACTATTTCAGTGAAAGAAGGAAATGTCTAACCATTCAAAGCACCAAGAGAAACGTTTGCAAAACTACTATGTGAAAGCTTGATTTGAGGGGAAAAAACTTTTCAAAATGGCATTCACACAGTAATTTTAAGAAATGCTTTTAGTAGAAGACAAAGGTCCCACCCACATACATTTCCACTAATTTAACTAAGCAACCTCTGAGGCTGATGCACATTAGGGTATTGGAGATTATACCCTCCACAGTCACTTTTTTAAGATCCTTTTTATTCCACTGCCGCTACTGACATCAGACTACTCTACCATTTCATTGCCCAATATGCCTTAAATTGGAGTCTCCCGTGTTATGGTGGCACCTCAGTTTGACGAAAACTGAGGGAAGGTCTCCCTTCTGGGACATAATTGCTCTCAGGGTGTCCTGTAACTTGAGTGCAGGTCCCCATATCACTTTTTGCCGCACACCTCCAAATGGATTGGGGACAGGCAAACAGCAGTCATACTGCTGCTCTACAGTATTTCCCCCTGGTTCTACCTCCACAGTATGCCAAAGCAAATGTGTAAATTGGCAAGCAATGAGGTGTGGTTTCTGAGCATGTGCTTACCTCAAGCCCATAGGTCAACCTTGCCATTCCATCATCACACTCTGTCAGTCTGGTGATAATTTCCAGTCCTGGCCTACTCCATGGGTTGTCAAATAACTCAGACCCCTATCATAGTTCGCTCCACCCCAGGAGAAGTACTCCCACTTTCTCAGCCAGCACCATCAGACATCAGTGTCGCTAATCAATCTTAACTCACCTGAGCCACAGTCAGGGCTTCATCATCCAACATCATTAGGCGAGCCTCCACTGACACAGTAAGTAAAATGGCATTCTGGCTAGTCATGTATTATCGCAGAAGCGGTCATCTCTTAAAACAAATACTTTACCTCCTAGCCAGTAAAAGGATCATGAAAATCACTGCAGAAACTAAAAAAACTGGAAATGGCTGCACGCTTAGGAGTCTGGCATACACACAGAGAATCCTGAGGTCCACAGGCTCTTTCCAACTTTTGCAGATCAGCTTTTGAGGGTCTAATGGAAGTCATCAGGGATGTGGATTTAAAATAGCTGCTGAAACAATAGAAATCAAATATTCCTAACAACAGGGAGTTAAGTACCAAAAAGGAGTTTTCTCTTTGCCTTGAAAAGAGCTCTATGAAGAAAAGGTAGATGTCGGAAAGTCAAACAAACCTCCCTTTCCAACGTAAACCACCTCTTCCATTACAAGAATAAAGTGCCTCAATAAAATATCTCAGGATTATGTTTTAGAGTTCAATAAGGCTGTAACTTTACAGTGGCTGATGCAGCAAAAAGATTCTCTTCCAGAACTGAAATCTCAAACTGCATGCTTGTAGATTTTCCATTTGGAAACCAGAGCTGAAGAGAGTAAGGGGATTCACTGGGCTGCTAACAAAACATGCCAAAAGATGCATGACTTTTTGACTGGCCCACTCTTCAACCTTAAAATCTTAGCAGAATCTGCTTCCCTATTTCTTAAAGTGGTACATCACTGTAATGCTGTAGATAAAAACATATGCATCAGTTTGTGCCATATAGGTCTCTTTAAACATGCACTACCTTATGAATCATTCGGTCCCATTGATTTTTATCTATCTATCTATCTATCTATCTATCTATCTATCTATCTATCTATCTATCTATCTATCTATCCTTTGTTGACCAGGTTAGCCCCACTAGGCTATTAGCCTCTTTTTCAGGGTAGACCTGAAGTGGTATTTATACTACTAGGGGAAAGTTGGCCAAGGCATTGGAAAACTTCCCCTATTCTTTTTGATGAGTGGCATGGGATCTTTTAAATTCACCTGAGCTACCACCAACTCAAGCAGATAGAGCCTCAGTCTAACATCTCATCCGAAGGACAGCACACTCAGCAATGCAGCACCCCTTTATGTTGCACTGCAGTATCAGCAATCAATCTACCTGATGTGGGAACAGAACCCATAGCCTTCCGCAACAAAAACAAGTGTACTACCAGTTGTACCACTGACACTGCTGTGCAGTTTGGTCTCCTTGAGAAATCACAATCTTTTACCTTGTTAAATGCTCAAGATTAACTTCTAGTCAAGGAAAGAGGCATTGATTTACAAGTTCACTGAATGAGAAGGGCTCAAGGGACAGGTAGGATTCATCTACTTTATACTCTTCCTCCAGACTGCAACAGCAGCTAGTCCTGTCAGAACTTTTTGATGCAACCTTGCGCTGGACCACCAATATAGATGAAGCCATTAAACCTGCTGTCTGGAGAAAACTGGTTGAATTCATGTAGTTCTTATGTATTGCTTTGCAGCACAATTATATTATGGACTACTTCCCTTCACATCAAAGGACTTCACTAGTCAAATGGAAATCCAGAACTAACCTAGAAAAACAAAGTTTTAACATTGTGCTAGTTAACTTTTTGGTACTACATCACTTGACTTCCAGAAAACTGAGAAGATTAAGTCATGCAGTAAACTGACAGGAGAACCTCTATGAACAGTTTTAAAGACAATCCTCTAATTATGGAAACCCAAAGATCCCCAAATTTTACACATATGCAGGAACATATTTGGGACACTTGCTAATGATACGAGAGTTCCAGTATAAGACCGGATATCAATGCCCTCAACTACAGATTTTAACATTCTAATTTAAAGCAGAGAAACTGCCTCTGAGTTAGATGAATAGGAACACGAAGGTATATCATCATCTTCATGTCTATAGCAAAGAATCTGTCTTCTGCAGTAAAACAGTTTGAATTAACAGCCTAAACTTTTATGTTCAGGATAAAGGCATTTAATCCTCCAAGGTTAAGAACTGCATTCTTCTTTCCTAACATTTTGGACACCAAAAGAAAAGTGTGGACTAATACCTAACCTCCCACTTCCTGGACTGTGGAGCTGGTTTAATAGCATTTTTGTTACAAGGTAATCGGTGTTTTGTAGTATTATGTTCTACACTTCAGTGCTGTTGATGGTGTTGGAAAAAAACAACTAAGTCCTATTCCAAAACCTGAATAATCTACTGGCCCACAGTTAAGGACCAACAAACTTGTGCAGAGATGGAAAAATTATACAACTGTGTGAATGTCTCAGCTGGATTGGTATTGCGATGGCAGGGGTGGTGGTGGGGGCAGAGGCTTGAGGCAGCTTCCTACACTGCTATGGGGTCTTTGAAAGAATCTGCTGTTGCAGTGCTTGCCTTGTGGTCCTTAGATTGATAAGTGGGATTTGAATGGCTGCTTTCCATTTCTGAAACTGGTCTTAGACTAACTTCTGGTTCCTTAAATGTGGGGAACTAACATACAGAGAAATGATCTTATGGCTTCTCTCCTTCAGGGTAGTTAATTACCTCTAACTTGTTTACCAAATAATTTAGCACCAGCAAATAAAACACTCCTACTGCATTTTCACAGGAAACCAGGAGAAAAAAAATAACATTTGAAAAGCTGTGTTTCTGGTCTAAGCTCTGAAAATATAAAACAGTGAGCATGTTCCTGTACAGTCATCCAAGTTTTTGAGGAACTGGGTTCACATTGTGATCTCTGGAGACATTCTCACTACCTGATGATGTGCATTATGCTCAGTAATTCATTGACTAAAGGAAAATATGACACATACTTTACTTTCCCCCTTTAGGGGGCCTGGAATCCTTACCCAGGGGAAGTTCACTGATGTGATAGGCTGTAAACTGCCTGTTATGTGCAGTTATGGGGACAGATGATGTGACAACTAGGTGCTACACTGTAAAGGAATATCCTATTGCAGATGGGTCTTTTTATTCACCTTGAGCTGTTGCCTACAATTTATTAGGTGATTTTCCAGCAAACTTAAATGGTTGACAATGATGGCAGAAATGGTAGCAGAATCCTGGAAGAGGAATATGGAAGGTAAAGTTATGCATTTTATTTCAGCCCAGTGCCTGGACACCAGATAATTCTGTAATCAGGACTGACACAGCCTCATGGAACAGATCCTGAAAGGGCAAGAAAAAGAAGTTATGTGCTCACCATAACATTCCATCTGAGTAGTTCACCTTCATTTGTCTTCAACCTGTGGGATCCGTATCGGATCGGACAACTTTACTAGCATCTGATCCGAGCTCCAAGCTCCTCCCCTTACCCATAATAAACCTCACTACTTTCCAACCCCCAGATCGAGTTTGCTGAACCTTATACTGACAGCCCGACCTGAAAAATACATGTGACCTACAACTGCAGCCCGTAGGCTGTTCATATGCCAAGGTCCGGGGGAAGGAAGGAGGGATGGTTGAAGACAAATGAATTAGAACTACTCAGATGGAACGTTATGGTGAGTACATAACTTCTTTATCTGAAGTAGTCTACTTCATTTGGTCTTCAACCTGTGGGACAGAGTCCCTAGCTACTCAACTCCTGGGAGACCCTCATAGAAGGATATTCCAAAGCACCGCGGAACCAAAGGTTGCTCTCCTTCTGGAAGTCAAATCCAATTTGTAGTGAGAAATAAATGTATGAGATGAGGACAAAGTAGCTGCAGAACAAATATCATCCAAAGACACTCTAGACCAAAAAGCTGCAGACATAGCCATAGAAAAATGAACCCCAGAAAGACTGCTGGCCCTGATAACATTCTGGGGAAAGTATTGAAAGGTTGCACAGACCAAATCAGCATAGTCCTGATGGACATCTTCAATAACTCGCTTGTCCAAGAAAAAGTACCTGCATGCTTCAAAGTTACCAACATAACCCTCTGCCCAAAAAAGCCAACTTCACCTGTCGAAATGATTACAGGCCAGTGGCCCTTGTATCAAATGTAATGAAATGCTTTGAAAGAGTGGTTAAAAGGCATTTGACTACAGTACTACCCCAATCCTTTGACCCACCGCAGTTTTCCTGCTAGGCAAACAGATCAACTGCTGATGCCATTTCGGGGGCACTTCACCTCATATTGGAGCATCTTGAAGAGAAGAACAACTATGCCAGGCTGTTCATAGATTTTAGCTCGGCATTCAATATCATGATTCCAAAGCAACTTATAGACACGCTAAACAACCTTGGCATAAATAAAGGGATCTGCAACTGGAGCCTCGTTTTCCTGAGTGGAAGACTAAAAAGGACCTGTGCTGGTAACAACACTTCAGGGAGTATTACAACCAACACCAGAGTACACCAGGGTTGTGTGCTAAGAAGTCCTCTACTATTCACAATCCTTACCCATGACTGCTCTGCGAAAGGTAGCAACAACCACATCATCAAATTCGCAGATGACACCACAATGGTGGGACTCATAAGTGGTGATGATGAGAGTGGGTAAAGGAATGAGGTCAAATCCCTGACTGGATGGTGCAATAACAGCAACTTGGACCTGAATGTCAATAAAATAAAAATAAATTATTATTGACTTCAGAAAGAGTTCTTTAATGCACCTGCCCCTCAAGATCAAGGGTGAAGAAGTGGAGAGAGTCTAAACTACAAAGTTCCTGGGGGGTACATACATCAGGGGATCTTTCTTGGAGCACAAACACAGGTGAGCTAATTAAAGCCCATCAGCAGCTACACTTCCTAAGAAGGCTGAGAAAAGCAAAGCTCTCTATGAATGTTCTAAATTTCTTTTACAGAAGAGCCATTGAGAGCATTATCACCAGCAACTGCACTGTATGGTTCGGTAACAGCACAATGAGCGAAAGGCAAAAGCTAAAAAGAATAATAAGAACAGCAGAAAAGATTGTGGGCACTAGTCTTCCTACCTTACAGGAGCTCTTTGAAACGAGATGTAAAAAGAGGTACTGCAAAATACTGAGTGACACTTCTCATCCAGCGTATGGTTGGTTCACTAAACTTGCTTCTGGTAGAAGGTTACTGTGTATCCGGCTGCAGGACCTCTAGATTCATGAATGGTTTCTGTCCAACTGCAATAAGACTCACTAATGCAGGTGTAAATCTGGATGTATCAAAACTATAACAGATTGTTACGTTCTTCTTTTCCTTTTTTTTCCCATATAGTAACTCTATTTATTTATTACATGCTAAAATGAATATATTCTCATTCAGGTGCAATTCCAAACACTTCCTTATGTGCAATATCACCCAATCTCACCTCTGTGTATAGTGCACTTTTCTTTATATGTGTTAATCATCTAGTAGTCAGTGTTGTCCAGTGTGTATAAGTACTGTACAAGCATGTACATCAGCTACATAGATATTTACTTTTGTGCTATAGTTATTGTTTATTCTTTAAAACATATCATGTCTGTCTTTTTGTGTTTGTTTTCTCCTGTAAAAGAGCTGACACTCGAAATTTCATTTAGGTAGCACCTATGTTTCCTAAATGAGAATAACGTTTCTTTGAATCTTTGCACTAGTAAAATGTGTCTTTGGGAAAGATGGCAAGGGTTTGCCATGGTAAGTGTAGAAAAAAGAAATGGAGCTAGAAATCCAATAGTCCACTTGGATACTGGCTGGCCCAGCTTAGAGTCTATAAAAGAAAAACAAATGGTCCAATTTCCAAACAGACTTAGTCTTGTGCAGGTAAAAAAAAACTAAGCTGCCGGTTTACATCCAGGAAATGTAGAATTCTTCTCCCCTGTTCTGAAGGTTGTGAAAGAAGATGGGCAGGTTGATGGCCTGATTGAGGGACATCTCCTTTACCATTTTAAGTATGAAAGAGGGACTGACCCTCAGGGACATTTTGTTCTTTATTTTATTTTAATTTACTTGCTTGTCAAGGTAGAGCATTGATCTCCGCGGATCTTTTTCAGACTCAGTCTGGTTGTGGTGTCTGGTTAAGTGACTTGCTCATAGTAACACAATTAGGCAATAAGAGGCTTTGGGAATCAAATCTTGAACCACAGGACCACATGAACCAGCTCAACAGCTCCTTAATCCTCTAAGCCAACTGCCAGACATATTCTTTATGAAAGATAAGGAAGGGGTGAGTAGCCATGACTGCCTGAACTTCTGAGATCAATCTAGTCAAAGTGAGAGCTACCAAAAAATGGTTTTCCAAGTGCAGAACTTTAAAGAGAAGGAAGCAGCTGGCTAAAAGGGAGGTAGAGTGAATTTTTCCAATACGCAGCTGAGACCCCAAGGGGGAGCACAGGTTTTCTCTGAGAGTTTAAGTGCAGGATCTCCTTTAAAAAAATGTTATATCTCAAGCCTGGACATAACAGGACTATTAACAGAAAGAAGCTGATATGGCTGAAAGGTAGGCTTTAACAGATGAATATGCCAAACTGCCTTTCATTAGTTCACACAAGTAAAACAAGAGGAGCCTCGCAGTTTACAGAATACAGATTTTTAGCTTGACACCAGACTAAAAAAATCTCTTCCATTTGGCTATGTATGTTTTTTGAGGAATGGGTCTCCTTGCCTCCTGGAGAACTTGAAGCACATCCTCAGAAAATCAGTGTCTGGAAGGGATCAGAATCCGATCATCTATAGAGTTACGTTGAAGGATGATATACTGGGGTGAAGCAATGAGCCTTTCTGTTGTGTGATTAGGTCAACTTTGTGGGGTAGCTTGTGGTGATTTGTCTGTTCAGCTCTTCCCCCTCCAACCCTGGCAAACTTTCCACATCTCAGAGACTTCACCTACACCTGGATAAGCAAATCATCTCGATAGGGGAATATCTGTTTTCCCAGAGTCCTTCAAAAGGCTATAGCTGGAGCCAGGCATTTTTTTTTAAAACTCTGGGAGTAACAGAAAGTCCAAAGGGCAAAACAGTAAACTGAAAATGAGATGATCCAGTAAAGAATTTCAGGAATTTCTTGTGAGATGAATGCAGGGAAAAATACAGAAAAGTTTCCTTCAAGTCCAGATACTTGAAAAGCCTTCGGAAGGATTAAGGGAAGAAGTGAGTACCTTGGGTAAGGTATTGAGCCAAGACAGGTCCAGTATGGGACTGCACTGTCCTTTTCTTGGTACCAGAAAAAACCTACAGTAAATTCCTCTTCCTACAAAATGAAGAGAGAGTGGCTCTATGGTGCCTTGGGAAAATAAGTCCTGTAGGTGAAATGCTTTTGAAGGGAGGGAGCTCCTTCCAGGACATTCTGTAACCTTGTTAGATGAAAGTGAGTAACCACTTGTCTGTAATCATTTTTGCCAGTTTGTATTTAAAAGAGCAAGTCTTTTGGAGAGGGGAATGGTAAGACTGAGGTGGGGAGGAAAAAAAAAAGAGATACTCACACAGACTCATCAGTGAAAGGAGGTCTCCCAGATCTGGAAATCCTTCTGGGTGCCTTCCTGTGTTTCTGAGAAGGTCAATGCTCTCTACCGACAAAAGAAGTGGACTTGGCACGGTAATTTCTCTGGTATCTGGGCAGAGATGCAAGTAGAATTTGTCTGCAGTCCTTTATTGTCTTACCTTGTTCTTGCAAGGTCTTGAATAAACCAGTTGCCTGGAGTCTGAACAGAAGGCCCCTATTAAGAGGGGAATCCAGGGTTGTCAATTTGACAATTTTGCCACTAGATCTAGTGAATTTTTGCAGATTGTTTAGTGGGCAAAATTCCATGCTAGCTCCTAGCGACAAATCTAGCAATTTGTTTGTAAGTCAATAGATAGCCTGAGATTGTCCCTTTTGTGCATAAATATCTAGCGACTTACAAACAAGCACATTCACTTGTGATGTGACACCCTGAATCTATTTGCAAAAATGTGAAAATTAAAAAGAGTGTTGTGATGATCTTAACGTCAGTTGTTCACTTGCACTCATCTAGACCCTCACCCACCTCCTCCTTTTCTCAATCTTACAGGCTCCACCTCCTGCTTTGCCAATGCAAGTGCTGCAAGGAAGAATAAGGCTTGCGTGTGAAATTATTTTTAACGCACACCCTTAACCACTCACGTACTGACTTGCAGCCCAATGCAAATAAATTTCAATTTTCTTACAGATCAGGATGCAAAATCTCAGAAGAAATGGAAAGGCAACCTCTGAAAGGCAGACATTAATCAAAGCCAAATGCCTGAAAACTGAAATCTTGTAAGTTTTTTTCCCCAAAACCATCACATACTTTATACTAAACAGAAGATTAGATTGCTTGCAAAATAATGGAGGCTGTCGCTCTATATGTACAAGTGCACAGATATTTTTTTCCAGGGCAATTTATGTATTGAGAACAAAAAAAAAAATCACTTCAAGGAGGTTACACTTAATGTAACTGCAATGTGGCCTTACAGTTAAATTGAAATACTTAGCTGATGCTGTACCCCAACTCACACTGAAGTGCAGGGTCCCTTTGTTCCACAAACAGTGGGTGGCTATTCTCAGAATGACCAGTTACACAACATGTGACATTCGTCTTCCGGGATGCTGTTACAGAGTGTGTGTGTGTGTGTGTTAGTGTTACTTCAAGCCTCTGGCATATGCTTGGTATCAGAATGTCCATTGAAAGTATTTAAAAATGGTAGTTTTGAATGCTTATTTAATTGGAAGTATTGATTTTGTAAAGTGAGGGAAGCAATGCTTACACATTCTGTTTCCTCACCCCATGATGTCAGTGAGTGGGCGAGACCCAACTGACAAGCTTGTATTTCCCAGGCTGTTTCTCTTTGGTATACTGAGTGCTTTTATTATCCCATGCAGTGGCAGCAAATTTATAAGACTCCATATACAACCAACGACATACCTCTCAAGTGTACCGTCCTCATTTTGCGTCTTAAAAAAAGTCAATGTGATCCACACTGTGTCTGTTACACATTCAGTGTTAAGAATCTTTCTAAATAGTATCCATAGTAAATAATATGGAGTATACAAATTCGTCAAAAGAACATTTTTTATGTAGTAAGTAACACATTGTGATAATCTTGTGAGCTTTCTAGCTGGCATTTTTTAGCAAGTTGTTCGCACGTGTTCATAAAACTGTGGTTTTCTGGCAAATTAGTGGCAAATCATTAAAGACTAAAGTTGGAAAATAATGAAAGACATTTAAGCTTCAGACTTTTTATACCCTTCACGAAATTCATGCTAATGCAAAACCTGTTATTCTATCAACTTTCTAGGTTTGAAAGAGGAATATTTAAAATAGTTGGAATAGCAGGCATAGAATATGTTATTGTTTTCTTCTGTTTGGCATATTTTACAATTGGGTACAAAGCTGTAGGTGGGTGGGATCTAAACTGCATGCCTTGGAGTACGTTATGTCTTGACGTCACTGACTGACAGGCTCACTCTTCCCACCAAGCGGCTATGCAGTTGGGCATCAGACTCAAAGGTGACTGTCAGACTGAATAATACTTTGCAGTTTTGGAGTATTTAACAACAATATGTTGAAGGTTGCTAAAACATATACCCAGCGATACCATAAAGAATGGGAGAAGGACTCTCTTTTCAGAGATTGGCTAGCACCCGTTGAGGATAATGCAGTTAAAGCATTTTGCTTGCATTGTAAAGTAGAAATCATATCAAAATACAGCAATCTGAAAAAGCACTGCAAAACAGTTAAGCACATTCAGAAAGCCGAACCGTTTCACAGTACCAGCCAGAAACACATTACATTTCCAACTGTTGCCCAGGTGGCTGCTAATCCAGCCTGAAATGCTGAGGGTGTGCTCGCTATGGCCGTTGTTGAACACTGTTCGCTACTTGCCATCGACCATTTGGGTGAAGTTGTGAAGAAAGTGTTTGCTGATTGCAAAGCAGTGGCTGATTTTAAGTTACATTGTACGAAGTACGCAGAAATAATAAAATAAATCTTAGATCCACATTTTCTGCAGTGCCTAATTGACGATCTTGGCAACAGCAAATACAGTCTGCCCCTTGATGAATCCACAGATACCAGTATGTCAAAGTATTTGGACATTGTGATACGTTACTTCAGTGTTTCGAAAAGGTTCGATCATATCAACATTTCTTGATCTTTTTCCCTTGAAAGAAGCTGACACAAGAGGCATTGCAACTGCATTAGTCGAGTTGTTGCAACAATGTGGAATCAAGTTATCTAACTTGATTGGCATTGGCACAGATAATGCGACAGTTATGACTGGAGTGAATAATGGGTTGCACCAAATTCTGAAACAAGAGCACAATTTGCCACATTTAGTGTTGGTGCGCTGTGTCTGTCATTCCTTGCAACTGGCACTTTCACATGCTTCAACTGAGTTACTACCACGGAATACAGAATTTCTTGTCAGAGAAACGTACAACTGGTTTTCAATATCACCAAACCGAAGAGCAGCATACAGAGAGAGTTATCAGGTTATCAACTGTGGAGAAGAACCACTGAAAATAACCAAGACTTGCTACCTGTTGTCTAGCTATTGAGCCTGCAGTAACCAGGATTCTCAGCCAATGGAGTGAACTGAAACTCCACTTTGAACTTGCAAAGAACGAACATTGCTATATGGCCGACATGCTATGTGAAATGTTCAAGGATGAAAAAATCGACTGTATCGAACGTATTTGAAATCGATCTTGACTGAAGTGCAAGTCGCAGTCAAAGGACTTGAAGGTGAAAAAACAGATCCTGCTAAGTAGTCTGATACTGCTGCTTCAGTCAGTTTGCTGTAAAGTATTGGTAGCAACAGTTCGCGTAGATATCTTCAAAACTCGCATTGCTGATTTTGGGAGCTATTCAGCATATCTTGGATACAACTTTGAGAATGGGAGTAAACAAGCAAAGATGAGCAAGGATGAAGAAATCCTCTTTTGCAAGTGGTGCATCGACTTCACGGTCGCGCTGAGCAAAGAACTGTACGACAGGCTGCCATTCACATAGAAATTCTACAGCGAATGGCACTATTCAGTGTACATGAAACTCTAAGAAGAGTCAAGAGCAATAAAATTGTTCAGGTTGTTGAATTGTTGAGATATTCTCCTGACAAAATAAGCATACTTGCTCAATGGAAAAAAATTTAGTCTGAAGTATGTCAACACCTCTGACACCGTACTATTTTGGGCTGAGGTGAACAAGTTTTGAGATGCAGCAAACAGCAACCCGTATTCTGACCTGTGTGACTTGGCTATAACAGTATTGTCTTTGCCTCATTCAAATGCCCAAACTGAAAGGGTTTTTAGCCAGATGAACATTGTGAAGTCGAAATTACAAAATCATATGAGCCTACCCACTTTTGGCCTCAAAACTGTCGGAAAAATCTTGTCAAATGTATTGTTTGCCGGGCACAGTGACATGTTTGATTGGGACAAATGCAGCTTTTTCTTTCAAGAAGCCACAAAACAGCTCTGAATCTTCTGCACCGTCTGTCTCTGCATCTTCTTCAATGCAGCAGACATTGTTGATGATGGTAAAGATGACGAGGAAGAAGAATGGCTGTGGGGAGCTAGTGACATGTAATTTTGTTGACATAAGATTTCCATATCTTTTCAGTTAAAACTTAAATAACAATGTTATTAAAATAATATGTTTCCAGTGGTGCAAGGTTTGATTCCCTAAGCCTCCGTTGCCTAACTGTATGACTCTGAACAATTCATGCAACCAGAATCAGCTCCCTGGCTAAGTCTGAAAAAGGTCCATGGAGAACATTGCTGTACCACAGAAAACAAATACAAATAAAATAAAATAAAACAAAACAAAATAAAAATTTGCAAGTTTTTTTCCTTAATATTTTTGCTCTTCCTGTGTTGCTTCTTTTTCCAGACAGCTCAAAGTTCCTTCATCTATGGAATGTTTCTCATTAATCTGTTGTATTAATTTTTCACAGATTTTTATTTGAAGCATTTGGGTTTCCTCCGGGTGCTCCGGTTTCCTTCGACTTTCCAAAAACATGCAATAGGTGGACTGGACACTTTAAATTGGAGATAGGTGTGAGTGTGCATGTGACTGTATGGTGTGAAAGAACTGCTGCGGCAGGGTAGCCACCTGGCAGTGTAAACTTGGACTCTAGACGATTGTCACTATTGAAGTGACACCGTGACCCTATGTACAAAAATGGGAAAAAATGGTTGTGGATGCATGGATGGATTTGGAAATAATTCACTTTATAACTAGTTTACTGGCAGGCCAAGCTGTTGGAATAAAACTGAATTTCTTTTTAACGTTTAGAACTACTGAGAGTCAAATTTCTTCCAGGGTTAGAGCCCCGGACCAATATACTATTCCATTTGTCTAAAAATCTAGCTACTTTTTGAAATGACCAGTTGGCAACATTGGCGGGAATCTAAGAGCTCTGCCTTGAAATCTTCAGCCAAAGACCAATTGCGAAATCTAGAGTATATTCTAATAACTGGGCTGGTAGCAGCTGATGTGGAAGAGACGTCAACAGCATTCACAGCTGCATTTTATGCTATGTATAGCCACTTGAGTAGCTTCAGACCAAAGACAAAATCTGTTGTTTGGAGTCTGACCCTGCCATGTCAACAACCTTATTGATGTTGACAAGGATAGACAGGACGGTATTTGGTCATCTGGGTATGGTAAATCATAGCCTTGAAGGCCAGGATAGAGAAAGCATAGACCTTTTTTCCCTACCTGTCCATGGCCGTACTGTTTTTTTTTCTGAGGGTAAGGCACTGGCATTTTGCAGTAGCTTAGAAGCCTTATCTGAGGCTAAGGAGACGGCAGAAGGGTCAGCTACACAATTCTTGAAAAAAGCTTAAGTTCAAATGGAACTTTGTAGACTATATCAGGACTTCTGCAGGCTGGAGTTTGAGAGTATAAAGCAGAAGATTGGATGAATGTGAAAGCATCAAGACAGGCTTCCAGCACTAGAGGGACAGTAGAAGGGGCTGCTGTTCCCATTTCCAAAAAGGCTGTAGTATCTTTTCTGGACATTACATATTTACTCAGACTCCCCACTTAAAATATTTCATTATATTGAAAATGGTATCTCTGAATTATGCCTCTTCAACAAGGGAATCACGGATGAGGAATTCTTCATCATCTGAGGGCACCTATCCAGGTGAATGAATTTGAGAGAAGTACGCTAAAGAAAAATCATGTGTCTGAGGCCACCTCCTTATCTTCAAAGGAAGTCTCCACAGTAATCTTCTGTGGAGTGGGTGGAAAAGGAAGGAGGTTTAAGAGCCATAATGGCCTTGAAATGCTCCTGAGAAAAGTCCATCCACTTATTCTCCCCAGAAGGTTGGTGAAAGGGGACATGCTCAGTCTGTCATTTTTTCTTAGGGGTGACATCTACATAGACCAAGTGCAGAGGCTTCAATTCCCAATATACCTCAATCAGTGATTCCAGGATCTCTTCCAGGCACACTGAGATAATCTGCAGTTCCCCCTTTCTCCATAGTAACAGCAGTCGCACTGGATGTACGGTCCTTGGCTGCTATACTGGCCTTCAATGAGGTCACCGTATAGGGTGTCTGAGGAAGAGTCAGACATACCACAGGTTCTGTAAACTGAATGGGTATGTCAGAATCTGAATGGGCAGACTGAACATCAGGCCTAGTCCTCCTGAATTTATTTTGAGTGGATGGTATATCAGGAGTGGAGGGTTCCACCATCCCAGAATGGGCAAATGCTTCAGATGCTGAGTTTCTAGGAACATACTCAGTGACAACAAATTGGAGTGCAAGGCCTTTGGTACTTGACTGGTAGATGAAACAGGACTTGTAGCCACGCTCTGCTCCCAAGCACAAAAGGCAATGAGAATGGAGGTCTTTGTATGGTATATGCCTAATGCAGTCATACTTCCCCCTCCTACCTAACATCCATGAAAATCACAGAAAAACAGTACAAACAAGAAAGGAAGTTTCTCCATATGGGACACTTATCTGAATCCAAGAAGACTTATGGTACAAATGACCATGAGAAGATCAGACCGACTGTCTTAGTCTGGAGCTGAGACAGTCTGAGGACTTACACTCATATGTCCGCTAATGTACCCCCTCTGCTCATGGGCTGAGGTCATACATTGGATGGATGGCTTATAGAAGGTTAAGGCTTTGTTACTCTGGCCAGACCTTAGTGGTGATAACTCTTTTGTTTGGAATACTGCAACAGTGACTTTGGTCAGAACATTTCAGGACACAACAAAACACAAAATAAAATATGACTAGTATGAGGGTCTACAGCAATCTGAATATTACATAACGATGCAAAACATTTACTAAACATATTCTATCCACCAATTGAGGACCAGAGGCATGAAGGATGCTAAATGCTGTACAAGTTTGTGGTCAGAAAATTACTGCAGTCATCACCTTTTGTAGAAAAGCAAAACGTAAGTGATTTGTTGAGCACTAATTAACTCTGAAGAAAAGTTGAGCAAAAAGATTTTTAGACTATATTTAGTTATATGTTGGGTACTAATCATACTTTATTACTTCATCATCATCAGTGAAGTCTATACATATACATACATAAGAGGAAAAAATAAAAACATTGAATCTTTCTTATACATTTACCTGTTTTTTTTCACTTAAAAACATAATCCTCTTACAGCCCCAGTACCATGAAAATGGCTACTGTTACAGCTAAGATTTATTATACTATTATGAAGGGAATAAACAATAGAACATCAAACAATATGAAAGCCAATATCCTCTTATCCATGAAAATGGCTATATTAATAATAAATAGGATAGAAACCCTATAATGGGTTAAAGGAGTAATTACTCTTGGGAAATACAGGGTGATATGACTGCTGGGTACCATACTGTCATTTTTACCAGGCAATGAAAACCAGGACAACAGAAAACCAAATTAAACTATTAAAAATTATGTCAATGATGTTATAAAAGCTTTTCATTGTGATCTTTTTGATATCTTTAAGAAGAATAAAACCAAAACTGACCATGAAGTTTACTCACAAAAGTCAGGTTCATAAGGACTCTGATTACATGACTTAAGTTGTTCAAAAAATGTACCAGACTGACCCAAAATTCGATCTGTAGACATCATATAAAGCACAAGGGAGGCAAATACAAGGAAGATACTTTCACTTATAACTTTACTCTTACCGTCATATCACTTTTCACTTACAATTTTACTTTAACTAAGAAAGAAAAAAAAAAAACAAATGAAGAAAGACAGCTTACGAATTAATATTTTTTTTACATCAAAAGCAGCTCAGATTTGTGATTTTCTTACTCTGCAATTTTTTATAAGTCATTCCCTGGGAATGAAGGAAAGGAAGACTGATCAGGTTGTCTTTCACGGTAAGCTGATAGTGAGCATGAATGTGTAACCTCATTCAGAAATGCACATCAATTTAATCAGCCTGAATCCCTTATAACAGTTATTTAACCATACACGTTTTCTCCTGCTTCCAAAAATTAGCAATTAGTGTTAACAACACTTTGACTTATGCAGTTTATCTGTAAGCATGTTTGTTACCAGAACCCAAGCAACTGCTATAACATCACAGTACTTTGGTCACTGATCATCTCAAATGTTACTGGCGAAATTCTGTGAACAGTTCCTGTGGTCTACCACCCCTGTTTCGGAAGAATACGGGACTGAGTCCTTGACTGGGCCAGGAAAGCTGTGCAGTCACAAAGTAAAATGGAATGTAGGTGATTTTGCCATCACACCAACACTGTTGACAGAAAACAAAGGAAAATAAGTTTCACTAAAACAACTTCTTTAACATGTACCAAGCCTGTATACAAAATCAGCTATTGTGAACAGCCCATGGTAGAGTAAAAATATATAAATAAAATATTTTATATCGGGCTCTTGATTTTTAAAGCCATGACCAGGAAATAAAACACTGCTTACCTAGAGCAAAGGCAGTTATTTATTTTGCAGATTTGTATTTATTCTCCAGGGTAGAGTACTGATCCATAAATTGCTATTTCAGCCTCAGCCTAGGAGCACTGTCTGATTAAGTGAGTTGCTGCATTTACAAAACTCTGGAGTACAGGAAGCAGGCTCTTAATAGCTAATAGCCTAAATCCTCTATGCTAAATGCCATGTGTGCTAACCAGACTACTCCACAGATACTTACAGTAAACGTAGTTGCAGGAAAACATCTCAGGTGGACACACACACACACTCACACACACACAATTTGGCTATATTACACTAAACTATTTTTTTATTTTTGGTGAGGGAAAGGATTATTTTTTACATAGGTGCTGCATTGTCTGTTATTATGACGTGTGTTTCACTTTAAACTATTTATCAGGTGGAAAGTTATTTATGATTTTAAGACATTCCTGGTTTTAGATTGTTAGATACTGATGAAACATAAGTAAAATGCTTTATGGGTACCACTATACTATTAATAGAAGCTATTTGTCTATTATGTTTGGGTGCTGGTGTTTTTTTCTTCCGTGTTTTGGTTGTTTTACATCAAGCAACACATCCATGGTTTACGTGCAGAAGTTTGTGTTATATGGGTGCATCAAAAAATAATAAGTGGGTAAGGTTGACAGCTGTTTAGCTGGTTGCAGATGGTTTACTAGGCAGTTGATTGATAGGCTTGGGAGATAGATAATCCCTGTGTAGGGGAATATTCCCTTTCTTTAGGGAATGTGTGATATTGGCGTTCGTATATATAATTAGCAGGAAATGTGTGTGTGTGTGTGGGGGGGGGGCTTGCACCTAAAAAAAATAAAACATTGTTTTTTGTAAGTATGAAATTGTATGTGCCAAAGCTGTTTCTTGGTGCATACATAGTGCGGTGTCGATTTCCAAGTTTTTAGCTATATTTGGTTGATGTTTCTGCAGTCACCCATAGGTGTTTTTGTTATTTTCCGGTATATCCGCATGTATATAGCCATCCATCCAGTCCCCATTTGTGCACATAGAGCTGGGGTGTTACTTTAATAGTGACAATCATCTAGAGCGAAGATTAACACCACGGTTATTCTTCCAAACACACATATGCACACTCACATCTAAGGGCAATTCGGAGTGTCCAGTCAACCTACTGCAAGCATTTGGAGTGTGGGAGGAAAGTACAGCACCAGGAGGAAATCCTTGTGAACACAGAAGGCACCCCAGCTGTGAATTGAACCATAGGACCTCTTGCGGTGAGGCAACAATGCTCTGCTGTGCCACATATATATGCATATGTATGCACATATAGCGCCCCTGAAATTAATGGAATGCATGTTTTTCGATAACTGAAGGGACGGGTTGAATTGCCGAACATTTGGAAATTTGAATACGTGTCTGAACGAGAAAAGTAGGCAGGGAGAGGTAGAGGTGGGAGTGTCTAAAAGGGTGTTTGAAGGTAAGGGCACAGCTTTAGTCTGTGTGTGCTCGAGCGTAAGTGTATGTAGGTTAGGGATGTAGTAAAAGCATAGCTTAAGAGTGTGTGTGCGTGCTTGCATGTGCACATGCTCGTGTTCAACTATATGCGAGTCGGGGTTAGCAAAAACAGTTATGGAGATAGATCTGGTGTTTTTTTGTGTGCATGAACATGTGCGCGTGTGTGTTTGCACACGTTTGTGAGCTTGTCTTATTTATAGGTTCATAGGTAGGTACTAGGCTATCGGCCCTAGGGCCTATACAAGCCTAGTCTTTGGGTTGCCCATGATAAAAGACCGACATCTGCCTGCTGTTGCTGAGAATGCAGAAAAGACTGCCACTCATATTTTTGATTACACAACCGCAGAAGATGTTGCTCGAATCAGTACAACAGGGGAGAAAACTCATAATCCCTCGGCATCAAAGGATGCCTAGTACCTGTACAGGTACATGACTAATTATGTGTGCATTTATTTACATACACACACGCACACACATTATATATATAAATATATATAAAAAATATAATTTCACTATGAATAATTGAACTTACCTGTTACCAAACCACCAGCAAAAGACAAGTTCAAACATTTACTTAACCAAACCCCCAAATGCACAACCTGTAAAAGACAGCAAAAGGAAAAAAAAAGTCTCCTTTTGTATTTTTTTACATGATCTTTCTAAGGGTTGTCTTGTTTTCCTCTCCCTTTGCCAGGATAGTTTCATACACAGCGAGGACTTCCTCTTGCTTCCTCTTCACTTCCCGTTTTCAGGCATACTTGTCTGAATTTATTTATTTATTTACATTTGTTGACCGGGAGAGTCGACTGGACGTAGGTCCATTTTCAGCGAAGGCCCGGGGAGAAAAGCTCAACAGTTAAAATATAGACAGTGGTTACATTGGATTTACATAGCAATTAACAATTTGATTAACATAGCAATTAACAATTACAAACATAGTTACAGATGAAAAACATAGTACATCAGTAGACAACTAGAATCTTTATCTGCGAAGTACATAACAGACATTAACAATTGTTACAATAAGAAGTTCCTGCTGAAGTGAGAGAATACTAGTTATTTGCACTGAGGGAGAGAACACCGAGGTCAGGCTTGCACATGTCCTTGTAGTGCAGTTTGGGCCACCCTTTCGGCCTCTTTCCAGATCCCGGCTCTCCAAAGAGGAAGTATTTTGGTATTCTGCCCTCCGTCATTCATGAGACATGCTCTAACCAGAGCATATGTCTCTATTTCAGGAGGGTGAACATGGAGCTGATGTTCGCCATCTCATGCACTGAGCTGTTGGGAATCTAGTCCTGCTATGCGATATCAAGTATATGCTTGAGACAGCGCATATGAATACATTGAACCATTGGTCCTATTTTGAGTGCAAAGTCTACGTTTCAATGGCATACAACAGTGTCCTCAACAAACAGGCTGTGTAAACCTGCAACTTGGTGTGCACAATGAGCTTATTGTTAACCCATACTTTCCAAGTCAGCCTGGAAAACACTGTGGTGGCTTTTCTAATACACTCGATCTCGTTATCAAGCAACAAGTTGTCTGAGATCATAGAGCTTAGGTACATGAACTCATGGGCAACCTTCAGCTCATAGTCGCTCACCCTGATAAATGTCTCGCCCTCAGTTTGGCTCATTACCTCGTTCTTCTTTAAGCTAATTGTGAGGCCAAATTCCGTACATGTGTCTGCAAAGAGAGTTATGACTCACTGAAGTTCCTGCTGAGTGTGAGCAGCAGTAGCTGCATTATCAGCAAACAGGAACTTCATTAGATGCTTCTTAAGCACCCCAGTCTTCAATGCAAGCCATGACAGTCCGAAGAGGTTGCTGTCTGTTCTGGTTCGGAAAGATATCCTCTATAGAAGTTTTGAAAGCACATTTCAACAGAGCTGAAAAGAAGATGCCAAACAATGTTGGAGGCAATACACATCTCTAGTTCACTCTACTAAGAATCTCGAAAGGTTCAGAGGTGGATCTGTTGTACACAATGGTCACCTTCATGGAAGGCCCTAATAATGCTGACTAGTCTTGCGGGATAGCCAATCTTGGCCAGAATTGTGAATAGACCTCTCCTACTGTTGAAGTCAAATGTCTTGGTAAGGTCAACAAAGGCAATATATACAGACTGGTTCTGTTATCTACACTTTTCTTATAGTTGCCTAACAGATAAAACTAAATCTATGGCAGACACTTCAGTTCTGTACCCACACTGAGACTTGGGGTAGACTCTCTCTACAAGAACGTGGAGCCTCCTCAGGACAATATATTTATAAACAGCTACCTCATGGTACTGAGAAGGGAGATGCCTTGATAGTGGTTACAATCACTTTATTTACCCTTGTTCTTATATAACCACCTCATATCTTGTGGTATGCTGCCTTCTGTCCAGAACTGGAAAAGTATTGTACGTAGCTCTGAGCTTACGGTACTGTTGGCACATCTAAAGATTTCTGAGGGAGCTTTTCCAGGAGTGTGTGCTTTTAGCAAGTTGTCGAGTTCCTCCAAGGTGAGCTCAGGATTGAGTTCTGCACAGTAAGAGTAGCATTTTCTTTTTATTTGCTCAGTGCTCTTGGCCATCTGCTCACAGCATAAAAAATAACCATGAACTATGATCATAGCCAAAGTATGATCATCTATCTCCTGATTTTCACCCCTACCCCCCAAAAAAAGAGTAGCAGTAGTGGTAGTAGTAGTAGTCTCCTCAACACAGCCTACTCAGTTCTGCAACATTTCAACCAATTTTAATGTACATTAATAGCTTCTCATATTTTCTGCAAGTTATTTGTATGTGAACGGCAGCAAGCACACCACTGAACCAAATGCCCTGCTGTACTTCTACCCTTCTTCTATTTCCCTTAGTTTCCTTTTAGTTACTGGTCTATCCCACCACATAGTCTAGCAGTTCTCCTCCTCTCTTGGTCATTATTTGATTCCCCTTATATGTCGTTAGTCCCACTTCCCACCACTTTTTCGGTTCTTTAGTCACATTCAAAGGTTTAGCTGTAGCTTCTGTTTGCCAATACTTACAATTTCAGTGACTGTTTTTTCCAGTTTTCTGCAATCTGGTCCAGCTCGCAGCGCTCAGGCTCACTCTGCTCCCCTACCCTGTCCCTAAATTCCACCCGCCCCCACTACCACTACATTAATATCTACCAAGTCACGCTCTGTATCTCACTCAACCAATCATACACAACACACCTCCCGCCCATCCTCTCTTAATCACTACATTCCTATATCACAATATAGCCATCTACTTCCACCCATCTATGTTCCTACAGCTAATTATCTATTACTTATCTCTGCACCTCTCCCCACTCTTCCACCAAAGGATACCTTATTCTCAATTTCCTCCTACCTCTCCTCCTGGCTAAACACATCCTCTTGTCAATCATATCATTATTGCGTCCTTTTCCCACTGCCTTCTACTATTCACAGCCATCCAATACTAGCACCTCTGTGACCTCTTTCTCTCCTTACCTGCAGTCTCTGCTTCAGTCTCTCTCACCACCATAACCACTCCTTCTATAAAATCTTTTTCTTATCTCTCTGCTTCAGCACTCTGTTTCAGTATCTTTCACTTCCAAAACCATTCCTTCTATAAAATATTTACCATCTATCTCTCCACAAACTACCCATTCTTTCTCTTCCTATACAATGTCTACCACAACCCACATCTCACACCTAAAAATTATACCATTTCATACATTTGCCCTCCTTATACTTGCCAACCACCGAACATCCCATCAATACCAGCTACATAACAATTACACCTCCCAAAGCATAACTTGCATAAGCATATTCCACTTTCTCTTATGTCCAGTCGGACTATCCCGGTAAACAAATGTTAAATAAATAAAAAACTAGTCCTCTGTCCCACCAAACACTACACACTAACATCACAATTGCCCTTCCTCTCTATGCCACCACTTACATATGATACGTCCCATACAAATGCTTCCAACTCTATTCTAAATCTCAAACACATCTTAGATACAACAAACTCCTATCTAAACTCATGAAAACTCAAATATACTTTACTTCACATTTAAAACTCAGCGGAGATATCCACCCCAATACTGGTCCCAAATACATTCAACAACCCATCCCTCCTACCCCACTCCCTTTTTATGGCATTCCTACCCCCCCCCAAAAGCTCTAACTTTCTGCTACTTAACATGAACCTAAGGAGTATAGTCAACAAGTTGAGGATCCCCATGCCTCCCTATCCCTATACATCAATGATATCGCCAGACTTGCCAAAACTTGGCTAAAATGCGAAATTAAGGGCAATGAAATTCTCCCTCTAGGTTATAATATACGTAGATGTGATATAAAAATCAAGCGTGGAGGGAGAGTAGCCACAATGTATAATCAGAATAATTTAAAACTCAAACTTATTGAACCAAACAACCATCCATTTAGCAATGCTGAAATATTTACCAAACTTGCAATCAACTCAAATAAACATTTAATTATAATTGCTATTTATATTCCCCCCAGCAATAACCCCAACACAACTGAGGACATACTACATTGGATATTCTTAACTTTCTGACAAGAAAAAAGAAGTTGTGTACTTACCATAATGTTCCATCTATGTTGTCCATTTTCATTCCTCCTCGACTGATGGGTTCGGATCCAAAATGTCAGATCCGACTCGGCTGCTGTAAAAGCTTGTGGCAACTTGAAAGTCTTCAGCTTCTCCCTTATCCATAATGCACCATACCCCATTACCTCAGATTTTGTTTGCAAGCTATAAAAGAAAGATGTATTCTTATAACTTTATATCATATTATCATAGCAAGTTACTAGGCTACTGGCCCTGAGACCCTTATAAACCTAGCCAATAAAATAGACCATGTTCCCACAAGTCAGCACCCGCTGCCCCTGTCCAGCAGGGACACAGGTGGAATCCCAGGGGTGTATTTTCTATTTCCCACCCAGTCATCCATGTTCCTCTTAAAGAGGGGTAATGAAGAACTCTGCATGATGTGGAGGGGGAGTCTATTCCAGAGATGGGGGAGTCTTCTGGGAGAAACATCTGTCCTGCCAGCAAGTCCTATTGATGTCGCAGACCAAGTTCAGGTTTTGTGTGCTGGTCACGTGAGTGGAGTTTGGCTTGTGGATATGCAGCAATTTCATCAAGGTGGGGTCAGAGATTGCTCTGTATGCCAGACACAGATCACCTCTGAGGAGTCTGTATGAGATGGAATAGAGGGACAGGGCTTTTAGCCTATCCGTGTGGGATAGATTTTTGATGCTCTGGATTCTCCTGGACAGAAACCTCTGTGGTCTCTCCAGCTGCTACATGTGCTTTGCGAGGTACATGCCTAAAGGGGTGTTGTACTTGATGATGGGCCTGACAAGGAAGGAATACGATAATTTGTGGAGACGTCACTCTCCCAAAAGGGATGATAATGCATTTTTTGGCATTTAGTTTGAGGCTGTGTTTCTGGCACCAGTCATTTGTCTGGGTGAGACCCTCTTGTAATATATCTACATCACTAGGAAAGTTGATGATGGCACCCAGCTTGCAGTCATCTGCAAGCCTGGTCAGGCACAGACCTCTCGTTTTGGGTTACACCTCAAAGAAGTATATTCCAAACAGCAGGACCTATCCCTGGGGTACGCCTCTCGTTACGGGTCTACTACTTGAGGTAGCTTCCCCTATTATGACTGAGTTCTATCAGTGAGGCAGTTAGCTACCCATCTGGCCACATACAGATTTACGCCAAGCTGTGATAGTTTATCTACTATGCCCGAGTAGGGAATACTGTTGAAGGCCTTGCCAAGTCAAGGTAGGTGGCATGCACCTTCTTCCCCACATCCATAGCTTTGGTGGCTGACTCAAAGAACATTACGAAATTTAACAGGCATGATCTCTCCTTGACAAAACCAAATGTGTGGGATGAAGCGTTTTTGGTTGTCAAAGTCCTTGTTAATGTGGTTCATGATAATGCATTCTATGGCCTTGCAAATAAGGCTAGTTAGGCTGATGGGTCTATAATTGCCTGGATCGGTGGACACTTCACCTTTGTGCAGAGGGATGATAGTGACTGTCCTCCACTCGGCTGGGACAAAACCGGTACTTAGCATTAGGCTGAATATTGTGCCTAATGGTGCTGTGAGTTCCTGCCTGAGTTGATGCAAGATGCAGCCTGGGATGTTATCGGGTCCCGTAGAAGCTGTGTTTTTAGCCTTTGAGAGGGCAGTAATGACTTGTTCCCTAGAGATAAGGGGGGGCAGGTGCTGGAGATATCCTGGATTACTGATGGGGGGAAACAGAGGGGTGAAGTTTTCACTGAATCTGTATGCCAGCAGACTGGCTATATCCACAGCCTTTGTGTAGGTGGTGTCCTTGACCATCAGTTCTCAGCAGATTTGGTGTTTCCCCTTAGATTGCAGACGCATATGAAGAAGGCCTTATGATTGTCTTTAGTAACTGTGGCCAATATGGAATCGAAGTTAGCTTTGAAGGACTTCACTAATATCCTTATTTGCCTGTTTAGGTCAAGGAAAGATTGCTTCCAATTTGGCACCTGTTCCTTCTTGGTCCTGGACAGCAATTTTTTCCTTTTGTTGTAGAATTTATTTATAGCCGATGTTCACCAGACACGATTATTCTTCCTTGAGGATGAGGATTTTATATATCAGATAAAGAGAGAGACAGAGAGCAAGGCAATACCACATCTGGAGTTGGTTATGTTCGTAACATATAGCAAATCTGTTACATACATTTGCTCTTCTAAAATAAACCTAAAGGGGGCTGGGGCTGGAGGGTGGGGAGTCTAGCAGGAATGAAAATGGACAACACAGATGGAATGTTATGGTAAGTACATGACTTCTTTACCTGATGATGTCAATTTTCATTCCATCCTCGACTGATGAGACAGAACTCACAGCTACCTAGAAACCTGGGTGGACTCTAAGGATATTTCTCAGCACGACTGAGCTGAAAGATTCCCTACTTCTCGACACCAGATCTAGCTTACAATGAGAGATGAAGCTGTATGAGGAAGCCCAAGTCGCTGTTGAACAAATGTCATCCATGGAGGTTCTTGAGTGGAAAACTAAGGAGGTAGCTACAGCTCTGGTTAAATGAGCTTGTACCTTGTGTGGAAAAGTCATACCCGATTTGTTATAAATAAAGGAGATACAGTCAGTAAGCTATTTAACTAAGGTGACTTTAGATACAGGTGAGCCCAATTTCAGATCAGCAAAGGATACAAACCACTGATCAGTCGTTCTGATATCTTTTGTTCTGTATAGATAAAAAACGCAATTGTCTATGCAAATCTAACAAGTATTCTCCTTTGTTGGAAAAATTCAGGAAGAAGACTGGTAGACTGACGTACTGATTAATGTTGGTGTGTGTTACTAACTTGGGCAAAAATAATGCATTGGTTCATGAGGAGATTCTGTCCTTATGAAAAATGAGATAAGGAGATTTCACCAACAATGCTTCAATTTCTGAAATTCGTCTAGCAGAAAAGATGGCAACTAAGAATAAGGTCTTTCAAGGCAGAAATTTAAGGTCACAATCATGGGCAAACTCAAAGGATAGAAGAATCAAGGACTGCAGTACCAGATTCAGATCACATGGTGGGGTGGGATCTTTAAAAGGAGATTTGAGAAGAAAGTACAGTTGTGTACACTACCATAAATGTAGATGCTCAAGTGTATTCACTGTTGCAGTCATCACACTTGGGTTATCTGCCTGCAGGTAGCCCTCAGTTGGCCTGAATACCAGAGACTTAGTATCTTTGCGTCAGTTGCTGTCGCTCCAGGACTGACGTCAGGTCGTCAGGCGTATAAAAACAGGCAGCCGACACCATTACATCAGTTTTTCTTGCCCCAAATGTTAGGAGCCCCCCCAAACAGGGAGCTACGTTATGGTGGGGAAAAGTAAATACCAATACACCTGAAAGGGGTGAGTAATAGACATAGAGAGGAGAGGGAGAGAGAGACAAGGGGGCTGGAGGGAGAGAAATCAAGACTGCAACAGTGAATACACTCTAACATCTACATTTATGGTAAGTGTACACAGCTGTACTATGTTCTTCGTGTTTTACTGTTGCAGTCATCACACTTGGGTAGATTCCCAAAGCTGAAGAAGGGTGGAGGCAGTCAAGAAGAGTTGGGGCTGGTTAGTATGGCTTGCAGGACTGCTGTAGCAAAATCCACCCTGGATTTGGAAAATATAGGCAGGTGGTAATGCTTGGTGAAGGTGTGTACAGAACTCCAGGTAGCAGCTTCCAGGATGTCCCTGGTAGGGACTCCCCTGAGGAATGCTGCAGAGGTAGAAGTTGCCCTAGTGGAATGTGTTCTGATCCCCTGAGGGGTTGGTTTCCCATGGTGCGTGTAGACGAAATGAATGCAGTGTGCTATACATTTGGAAATTGTTTGTTTTGAAATGGCCTTGCCCTCTGCCCCTGGTGCAAAGCTGACTAGTTAACTGGTCAGATTTCCTGAAGGGCTTAGTCCTATCAAGGTAGACTACGAGCTGTCTGTGCACGTCCAAGGAGTTCAGTATCCTTTACCCTTTATCTTGAAGATTAGGGAAGAAAGTTGACAAATGGATAGATTGGTTGAGAGCCACACTGGACACCACTTTAGGCATAAAGGAAGGGTTAGACCTGAGAGAAACCCTGTCAGCATAGAAAATAACGAAGGGTTCCACAGCCATAAGTGCTTGTAGCTCAGACACTCTTCTAGCTGAAGTGATGGCCAGAAGCAAGGCTGTTTTCCAAGAGAGGAATTGCAGGCTCAAACGGGGAAGCGTGAGCTTTTCCAGTACAAAGTTAAGGTCCCAAGCAGGGATGGGTGCTCTCCTTGGCGGCCTTAAGTTGTTTGCCCCACTCAGGAACTGTTTGATAAGAGGGTGAGAGAAGAAAAGTGGCTCAATGTTGTAATGAGCAGACATGGCAGAGGCATGGATCTTAATGGAGGAGATCTGCTAAGTAATCCAGGATTAGAGGCAGGGAGGGCAGAGTTGTGTCCTCCCCTTTAGATTAAATCCAGGAGCAGTACCTTTTCTGCTTATCATCATAGGATTCTTAGCTTTAGAAGACTTCAGGATGACTCAATTCGTAAACGAAAACTCAGGTAGCGGCCGACTGGCACTCGTGTGAACTGCTTCTGCTTCGGGCTCCTCAGCAAGAAAGACTGATGTAATGGCGTTGGCTGCCTGTTTTTATACCCCTGATGACCTGACGTCAGTCCTGGAGCGACAGCAACCGACGCAGAAATACTAAGTCTCTGGTACTCTGAGGGCCGACTGAGGGCTACCTGCAGGCAGATAACCCAAGTGTGATGACTGCAACAGTGAAACACGAAGAACATCTGTGTGGTGTAAAAAGGATTTACATAGTTTATGACAGGCTAGTGAATGGGTGGCCACGGTGGTGCAGCGGTTAGCGTTGCCGCCTCACAGCAAGAGGTTCTCTGGTTTGAATCTCGGTTGGGGTGCCTTCTGTGCGAAGTCTGCATGTCCTCCGTGTGGTCACGTGGGTTTCCTCCGGTTGCTCCGGTTCCTCCCACATCCCAAAGACATGCTGTAGGTGTACTGGACACTCTAAATTGGCCCTAGGTGTGAGTGTGTGTGTGTGTGTGTCTCTTCTGTGGAAGGTTGGGTGCCGGGCTGGCAACTCGACACTGTAAAAACTCCACTGCCAATCATGAGCGGACAGGTGATCCGCTGTGGCAACCCCTAACCAGAAAAAAGCCGAAAGAAGAAGATGAGAAGCTAGTGAAATAGAAGTTATGTTCTTACCATAACGTTCCATGTTAGTTGTCTTCTTCTCGCCTTCTTCTTGCTGGATGGGTTCGGAGCCGACCTCGGCTCCGACTCGGCCACTCTAAAAGCTCGAGAGTTGGTTCCACCGGCTCGAGGCTCCCCTTATATCCCACAATGCTAGGCGTGAGTTACCTCAGATCTCGTTTGTGAGCTAGGCCCAGCTAATAATAGTAGCAGAATAACTGGAAACAAAGTCCACCTCTATAAACAAGGGAGAAGAGAAGGGTAACCTACAGCCTGATCCAGGAAAATATGCACAGCAGAGCATATACCTATAGTAAAGAGGTGGTAGAAAGAGAGGTCACAATCAAACTCCTCTAGGTCTGTCCAGGCCAGGGGGAAGGAGGGTGGGATGCAAGAAGAAGGCGAGAAGAAGACAACTAACATGGAACGTTATGGTAAGAACATAACTTCTATATGTTAAGTTGTCTATCTCGCCTTCATTCTTGCTGGATGGGACCAAGGCCCCTAGCACCTTGTCCCGGTGGCCTAACGGAACAGACTCTTGAGCACAGTGGAACCAAAATTAGCTCTATGCCTAGAAGCTAAATCCAACTTATAATGTGAAATGAAAGTGTGAGGAGTAGCCCAAGTAGCTGCTGCACAAATGGTGTCTATAGGCAGTCTATCTTGGAAGGCTATAGAGGTAGCCAAAGCTCTGGTGGAATGGGCTTTAGGTTTGTTAGGTAGCTTTTGGTGTCTTATTTCATAGACAATGGAAATTAGAGATGTTAGCCATCTAGATAGTGATACCTTAGAAACAGAAAGTCCCTTTCTGCCTTCTGCATAAGAGACAAACAGCTGGTCAGATTTTCTGAATTGTTTGGTTCTATCCAAATAGTATCTTAACTGACGATGAACATCTAGCCAATGCAATTTTTGTTCAGACCTATTAGAATATTCTGGAAAAAACACAGGGAGGTCAATGCTTTGATTTAGGTTAGACGAGGCTATCTTAGGTAAAAAGGACGGGTTGGTTCGTAAGGATACCCTGTCCTTATGGAACAACAGATAAGGAGGTCGACAGCTGAGTGCATGAAGTTCTGAAACTCTTCTAGCTGAAGTAATAGCTACCAGAAAGAGAGTCTTCCATGATAGCAATTTTAAAGAACAGGAAGCTGCAGGTTCGAAAGGGGGGAGAATCAAGGAACTGAGAACTAAATTTAGGTCCCAAGGAGGAGGAGGATTTCTTATAGGAGGTCTGAGTAGAAAAACTCCCTTCAAAAAGGCTTTGCAAAGCTTGTGGGACATTATGGCAGATTCTGAGACGCCCACATGAAAGTTAGAAATAGCTGCCAATTGAACTTTGAGAGTAGAAGGAGATGAACCTGCATGGAAGATTTCAGCTAGAAAATCAAGGACTATTTGGATGGAAGCCGTGAAAGGATCTATGTCCCTTCCTTGAGCCCAATAGGCGAAACGTTTCCACTTACTCAGATAAATCTTTCGAGTGGAAGATTGATGGGAAGCTATCAAAATATCTCGAACAGCGTGAGATATTTGAGGAAGCCTGGCTAAGGTTGGAATTGGAGGAACCAAGCAGTGAGGTTCAGAGAGGGGAGGGAGCGATGAAACTGACCCGACTGATGGATCAAAAGATCTGGAACTAGGTCCAGATGCCAAGGTTGCTCCAACAGAAATTGATGTAGAAAGGGGAACCAAACCTGTCGAGGCCAGTAAGGAGAAATGAGGATCAAGGAGGCCTTCTGAGCGACAGCTTTCTGTATCACTTGAGAGATTAGTGGGAAGGGAGGAAATGCATACAGAAGTCCCCGGGGCCAAACTTGGACTAGAGCGTCTCTGCTGGGCTGGCTTGGTAGCGGGAATAGGGTGAAATAATCTTTGCACTTGCTGTTTTGGGGAGTAGCAAAAAGGTCGCAGCAAGGCTGACCCCACTTGAGAAAAATTTCTCACAAAAGAATCTTTCAGAGACCACTCGTGAGGCATGAGGATAGCTCTGCTCAACTTGTCCGCGATTTGATTGGACTTCCCGGGGATGTGCGTTGCTATCAGAAACCGCTGAGAAGAAATCGCCCATTGCCACAGTCTGAGTGCTTCTCGACATAGGGGATAGGACCTGGTTCCGCCTTGTTTGTTGATATACCACACTACAGACATATTGTCTGTCTGGATTGCTATCGTTCCCAAGGGAAGAGAGTCTTGAAGGGCTTGCAACGCTAAAAGCACTGCTCTCATCTCTAGAACATTTATGTGCAAGTGGCATTCGTCTGGTTGCCATGTGCCCTGGACAGTTCTGCCCTGATAATGCCCCCCCCCCACCCGATCAGGGAGGTGTCCGTTGTCAGAGTAGCAACTGGAGGGGGAGGAACAAAGGGTCTTCCCAAGAAGAGCTGAGGGGAAGACATCCACCACAGAAGATGATTCTTGCATGTTTGCGTAATCATAATGGTGTGGGACATCGGAAGTTGCTGGTATGACCATTGTGAGAAGAGCATCCATTGAAGGATTCTCATGTGGAATCTGGCTAATGGAAGCAGAGGTATGGCAGCCGCCATAATCCCCAATACTTTCAGAACTAACCTGGCTTTGACTCTGTTGCTGCTGAAGAGGAGCGAGACTAGTTTGTGTATGTCTGTTATTCTCTGATCTGTTAGCCTCACAGACATGTTGACTGTGTCTAGAATTGCGCCTATGAAGGTAATAACACGACAAGGCGACAAAACAGACTTTTCGCAATTTATTGAAATGCCTACATTTTGACATATGCGAAAGGTGTAGTCCATGGCCATTAGAAGAAGATGCTTGGTGGGAGCTGTGAGGAGCCAGTCGTCCAAATATGGAAACACCTGGAATCCTTGACGTCTCAGGTGAGAAGCTACCACTGCCATGCATTTGGTAAACACCCGGGGGGCAGTGGTGAGTCCAAAGGGCAGGGCTCTGAATTGAAAATGACTGGTTCCCAGCCTGAAGCGGAGGAATCTTCTGGAGCGTCTGTTCATTTTTATATGATAGTACGCATCCTGAAGGTCTATAGAGCACATCCAGTTTTTTCTTCCCAAAAGGGGAAGGATGGACTGTAGCGTGACCATCCGAAATCTTGTTTTCTTGACCGACTTGTTCAAGATACTGAGATCCAAAATTGGTCTCCAGTCCCCTGTTTTCTTTGGAACTAAAAAGAACCTGGAGTAGATTCCGGATCCTTGCTGGTCTGCTGGAACTGGCTGAATTGCTCTTTTTGCAAGCAGCTTTCAAATTTCCAAAGCTGCAAGATCCCTTTGAGCGGGTGGAACATCTGGAAGGGATTTTTTTGATCGGTTTGGAATGCGAACGAAGGGAATGGAATAGCCTTCGGAAATGATGGACTGTACCCACTTGTCTCGAGTTAGGGATAGCCAGGCTTCTGGGTACAGTGACAATCTTCCCCCGGCTGCCTCCGAAGGTGGACAGTCGGGCAACACCTCAGGGATGCTGAAAGGGCTTATCGGAGAAAGTTTCTCGATTGCCCTGGTTCTGCGGACCCCCCCTGCCTCTAGGGCGACGTCTACCATTGTTGTTCCCCCCTCTGCCTCTGGCGGGGAACCGACTCTGTGCGTCAGGCGAAGTCCCTTGAGATTGTTTGCGGAACCACATTTTCCCACTTTTCTGGCCTTTGGGGTAAGGCCTAGAAGGAGTAGAAAAACGGACTCCGACGGCAGAAAGAGTCTTGCCATCCGTCTTGCACCTAGTCAAGGTTTCTTTCACTTGAGGACCAAAAAGAGATGATCCATCAAACGGGGAATTAGTGAACGACGTTTTAAAGGGGTCCGCAAAGTTGCATAGCCGCATCCAGGCATGCCTGCGTAAGGCCACCCCTGTCCCTGCGGCCCTGCTCGCTCCATCAGCCGCATACGAAAGGAGGCGCATGGAGGAGTTAGCTATGGAGTTCAGGGTAGCCAGCTGAGTGTTCATCTTGTCTTGAAAACCCACAGCTGTAGGATCCTTCAACATGTCACTCGCTTCTTTGATCAAGTCTCTTTGAAGACGAGTAAAATGGCATAGGTAGCTCAGCGAACGCATTGCAAAGGTCGCTGATGAGAACATCCGCTTCCCGTACCTGTCCATAGACCTAGATTCCTTGTTAGGTGGATGGACAGGCACTGAAGGATCAGCTAGTTCCATCTTAGTGGCAGCAGCAACCACCATAGCATCCACAGAAACTCCCTTGATCAGAAATTATTTATCTGCTGGTGCCGTGATAAATTTTGAGGGTCTCCTGGGAGTGGGGTCCACTGAATCAGGAGCCGTCTATGCCTTTTTTGCTACCACCTGCATGAGGGGGTCAAAGGGGGGAGACACCCAGGAGGTGGAAGGGCGAGAGCCAAACGCCTCAAGATACACAGATTCATCCTCCGAAGGGCTGAGGGCTGGCCAATTTCCCCTCTGTTTGAGGATTTCTAGAATGTCTGCAAAGGAGACATCTTCAGAAGGGGAACGGGGGGAACCCTCGGAATCCTCTAAATCTGTGTCAGAGGTGACGGACTCAGGTGAGTCTATGTGTTTCCTCTTACACTTTCTCTTCCGAGGGGGCTCTTCTGCCAATTCAGGAGAGGCCTCGGAAGAGGATGAGATCCCCACAGGGGATTCCTGAGGAGCTGGCTCTCTGCGGTCTGGGATGAGGGAGTGAGTAGACTTGACCTGAGGCACCGAAGAGGGAGGGGCGGACGGAGCCGACTGTGGAGTTGAACCAGGTTCCAACACACTCCGCATGACCTCGAACGCACCCCTGTCAGGCAGAGCCAGACGTCCCCGCTCCGAGAAGCTGAAAACCTCCCTTGGCACCGACAGTGATGGCTCCGAGGCCGATGTCGGAGCCGAACTCACCAGCGCCGAAGCACTGAGAGGGAGAGCGGGGTCGGACAAGGGTCCGATGCCACTCACCCCCTCGGAGCCGACGAGGGAAGTCCGGCGCCGAGATTCTTCTAAGGAAGAAATCGGAGCCGACGACGGAGCCGAAGACATTTGTATCGGCTCCGACGCTACCACAGTCTCGGTTCCGAAACGCCCCAGCTCCGAGCTCATAGGAGTCGGAGGAGGAACATAATGAGGAACAGGGTCAGGCATCGACTGATGAGTCGGGCTCTGAAGCATTTGGGCCAGTGCCTCAGACTTAAGAAGTCGACTCACTACCCTCTGAAGGTCATGGTCCGACAGCCTCGATGACCTAGAGGAGTGAGATCTATGGCTCCGTTCAGACAGCAAGGGAGATGCTGGAGCCGAATGAACGGAGCCAAGGGACGGTGACCTGGACCTCTTTCTAGATGTCGGCTCCGAAGGTCTAGTCGGAGCCGACACAGGAATTTCCAATATCTCGGCTCCAGTCGGAGCCGAGGAAACCACAGAAGCTGCAGTCTGAGACTCATCGGCTCCAGCCGGAGCCGATGTAGAAGGAGGTTTGAGCCTTAGGCCTCGACTCAGTAGCTGGAGCCGAGGACCTAGAAGCCTTAGAGGGTTTGCCCGAAGTAACAGTAAGGGAACCCTCAGGCTTAAGTAAACCTCTCAAAATAAGTTTTATTTTTTCTTTCCTGCAGGACTCTGGGGCTGAAGCCATGGCATACAGCACAAGAGTCCTGCAGGTGTAAAGGTCCCAGGTAAACACAAGAAGTGTGACCGTCTGTCAGAGACATTTTCTGACAGCACGAGTCACACTTCTTGAAGCCTGAGACCTTTGAATCCTTGGACATTATCAAGGACCGAAAGTGTAACCACCACACAAAACACACACACACCGATTACACTAAGAAGAAAGTTACCTAGATTAAACTAATTAAAAATTAGTTAGTTAGCTTAGGAATAAAAATATCCCTAACCAAACACAAACACTCCACTTAGGGATAGTAGGGCCCGAAGGCCTAAGGGAAGAACTTATAAGTTCTTGAGGGAAAAAAGAGGGAAATAATGGAAGAAAGGGATGAAATACCTTAAACTAAGGGAAATATGAAAAACTAAGTTAAGAAAAGGGGATTTAAACTAGTTTAATAGACTTATTAAACAATTGACCTGAGCCGGTAGAAAAACAACACCTCGATCGCTGTAGCGGCAAACGAGATCTGAGGTAACTCACGCCTAGCATTGTGGGATATAAGGGGAGCCTCGAGCCGGTGGAACCAACTCTCGAGCTTTTAGAGTGGCCGAGTCGGAGCCGAGGTCGGCTCCGAACCCATCCAGCAAGAATGAAGGCGAGACAGACAACTTAACATCAGCCATTAAAACCAATGAGGAAATTAGAAATTGCTGCCAATTGATCTTTCACTGTGGGAGAACTGGCCCCTTGGTTGAAAAGTAGCATCAAGAACTCCAACACATAACTGATTGGGGCAGAGAAAGGGCATACATGCTCCTGAAGAGCCCAGTGTACACTTACTAGCATAAAGCTTCCTAGTGGATGGCTTAAGGGAAGACAGCAAGATGTGACAAACAGGGGAAGAGAGCATTGATTGTCTGGCTATTATTGGAATTGGGGAAACCAATTTGAGGAGTTTGTCTGCTGACGGAATCACCCAAGAAGTAGATGGACCAGTATCAAAAGCTTGGGGTTTGGGAGGTCCAGATGTGTCATGCCTGTTGGATGACACAGAAGATCTGGAGCTGAATCCAGAATCCAGGGTTGGTGAATTAAATGAGGCCACAGGAAGGGAAACCAAATCTGTTGAGGTCAAAAGGGGGCAATAAGAATAACCTTGGTCTTCAACCTTGGAGCTCTCTGAAGGAACTTTGGAATTAGAGGAATAAGGGGATATGCGTAAAGTAATCCGGTGGGGCCATTCATGTAGAAGAGTATCACTCCGTGACTCCCCCTGTAGGAGGATGAGGGCAAAATAGCTGCTGCATTTGTTGTTTAGGGGAGATGTAAAGAGACTGCAACAAGGCTGGCCCCACATGTGGAAAATTAGTTACGCAACTTTCTGGTTGAGGGACCATTCATGAGGTAACAGAATACACCTGCTCAGCTTGTCTGCTAGCACACTGGACTTCCTCGGAATATGTGTTGATAAGAGAAAGCGGTTGGAAGACATTGTCCACTGCCACACCCTTAGTGCTTCTAGACATAGGGGATACAATCTGGTTCCTCCTTGTTTGTTTATGTACCAAACCACTGACATATTGCCTGTTTGTACTTCAATCGTTCCTGAATGGAGAATATCCTGAAAGGCTTGCAACACTAAAAGCACTGCTCTCAATTCCGGCACGTTGATATACAAATTGGCCTCTTCGTGGGACCAGATGCCTTGGACTGTCTTTCCCAGGTAATGCCCCTGCCACCCTAACTGGAAAGCATCCGTGGTCACTATGGCCTTGGGCTGCGAGGGAACAAATGGTCAACCTTGTACCAGTTGTTCCAACCGGATCCACCACATCAGACTTCTTGCACAACTTGGTAATTCGTACTGCAGTGGACAAGGTTAGTTGAAGTATCGACACTGAAATTCCAACATCCACTGAAGAATCCTCATGCGAAACCTGGCTAGTGGAACAAGGGTTATCACTGACACCATTGCTCCTAGAGCTTGCAGAAGTAGGTGAGCTGAGATTGAGGTACTGCAAAATATCTTGTTGAACTGTGACCTTAAAGTTTAAACTCTGGAAAGAGGAATGGAGCTACTGTTGACCTGTGTCGAGTAGCGCTCCTATGAATTCTAGAATTTGAATTGGCTCCAGATTTGACTTCTCGAAATGTATGGTTATTCCTAACCTTGTACAAATGTGGATGACTTTTTCTCTTGCCATGATGAGTTGATGCCTGGTCGAAGCAGTAATGAGCCAGTCATCTAAGTAGGGAAACACCCAGAATCCGTGCAGTCTCAAGTGAGCTACCACTGCCATATGTTTGGTGAACACCTTAGGGGCTGTGAAGACCAAAGGGCAGTGCTCTGAAGTGATAATGACTGACTCCTAGCCAGAAGCTTAAGAAATTCCTGGATCATCTGTATTTTTATATGATAGTATGCTTCCTGGAGATCTATTGAGTGCATCCAGTCATCCTTTTCCAAAAACAGAAGAATGGACTGAACTGTGACCATCTGAAACTTTGTCTTTCGAACAAATCTGTTCAGGCTGCTGAGATCCCAAATTGGTCTCCAGTTCCCTGTTTTCTATGGCACTAAAAGGAATCCTGAGTAAGTTCAGGATCTCTTCTGGTCTGGTGGGAACTCTTGGATGACTCTTTTGATTAGCAGCTTTTATATTTGAATGGCTGCTTGATCCCTCTGACTGGGTGGAACATTGGGGATTTTCCTGGCATTTGGAGGAAGAAGGGAAAATGGAATTATATATCCTTTTGATATGATACTCTGCACCCAAGTACCTTTTGTTATTTCTAGCCAGGCTCTCCGATACAGGGACAAACAACTCCTGATTGCCTCCAGAGGTGGACAATCGGGGCTCCATTCAGGAGCAATGGAAGGGTTTGCCAAAGAAAGGTTCTTTGGACCCTTGATGTTGTGAGCCTCCTCTGCCACAAGGGTGGAGTTTATCATTTGAATTTCCCCCTCTGCCTCTGGAGGAAGACCCTCCTCATGTGTCCAGGAAAGATCCTTGTGATTTCTTGAACCATATCTTTCCACCACCTTGATGATTCCTCGAAAAGGATCTTTGAAGGGTGGAAAAATGTATGCCCATGGCAGAAAGAGTTTTTCCATCCTTCTCACACCTGGACAACTTATCTTTTACTTTGGGGCCAAAAAGAGAGGTGCCATCAAAAGGAGCAATGACGAACGTAGACTTAAAAGGCTCCACAAAGTCACACAAGCATATCCAGGTGCGTCTCCTATACTTGAACCCACTGTCCTTGAGGTTCCTTCTGCCACACTGGAAATAAGCCTCATGGACGAGTTTGATATTGACTGTAGGGTCGACAGCTGCGAGGAGACAGAATCCTTCACCTCCTCAGATATGGTTCTTGTGGAGGTATCTGAGAATCTGGTGAAATGTGCCAAATAGTTCAGAGAGCTAAAGGCAAAGGTTCCTGAAGCATAGACAATCTTCCCAAACCTGTCTATCGACTGCGACTCCTTGTTGGGGGGATGAACAGAGAAACCTTTGACGGCTAGTTACTTTCTGGTGGCCGGCGCTATGAACATGGCATCAACAGGGGGCCCCCTTGGACCAGAACTACTTGTCTGCCTGAGGGGTCATAATCTTATCAGGCTTCCTAGGAATGGGCTCAGTGGTATCAGGTTCCTTCCATGCGTGCCGCGAGACCAATTTGAGGAGCTCGTCTGCTGACGGAATCACCCAAGAAATAGATGGACCAGTATCAAAAGCCTCTAGGGGCACAGATCTCTCCAACAAAGGGGTGCTGGATTTTCCGCCACATCTCTTTTTCAGGATTATGAGGATATCTCCAAACAAGACATCTGGATAAGGTGACCAAGGGGGACCCTTCGCCTTCATCAAAATCTGTCTTCATCGACAGATTCAGGAGAAACCAGATGCTTCCTCTTGCATGTCCTCTTCTGAGGGACTTCCTCACTGGGATAATCTGGGGAGGTATCGGAAGAGGCTGAAATACCCAACTGGGTGTTCTGGGGTTTTGGTACCAGCTGTCTCTGTGGGAGGGTAAGTTGAGACTCTTGACGCAGAGATGGGAGTGACGTACATGAAGGACCCAAGGGGACAGGACCAGTCTGGTTCATAGCGGCTGACACAGCTCTCTCCAAAGTCCTAAAGGTTGACATTCCCAGAGAGGATAGGAACAAACATCTGAAAGAAGGGCTTTCTAATCCTTGGTCCATTCGTGCTCCGAGGAATGCCCCCCCCCCCCGAGGCAGAAGTCAGAACCGAACTAACCATTGCCAAAGCTCCAAGGTGCAGCGACGGCTCCGAAGCTCTTGGAGTCGACTGAAACACCTTGGACCCGACAGGGTAGAATCGGCTGTGAGAGCTTTCCGGATCCCATTGCATGGAAGAGCTCAGAGCAAGTTTCAGATCTGAGAATACAATGATCTTCGGATCTGAAGAAGACGGACCTGGACAACTCAGATCCAAGTGCTCCAAAACCACAGAGGGAGTCAGAGGAGAAAGAGTTAGAGGTGGTGTCACGGATGTATGAGATTCTTGACCCAAACGGGTAGGAGCCAAAGCAACAACTGGGAAGGTCTGCACTGAGAGGATCTGTCTCACTACCCTCTCCACATCTTCCACAATGAGGCTTCTATAAAAGTGAGAAGACTGCTTAACATACAAGGCCATGTCAAACCCTGAGCTGTTGGACATGCTCCACTTAAAGAAATCCCAATTCCTCAGAGTCACACGCTCCAGGGATCTAAACCTTGTCATCACAATGAACAAAACATGTTGAAGGGATAGGTTCCTGACCCAGAGACTCCTCATACTCTGGAATAGACTGCCCACACATGTCAAGAAGAGCACCTCTTTGGCCCTCTTCAAAAGGAATCTTGACGACTGGATGGGAGATAGGAAATTCATCCCGGGGATCATGTCAGTCGCCCAGCTAGACAGGGGTTCAGGGAAGTAAATATTGTGGGAAGAAATATCCAGGGAAGTGTTATGGCTAGGCTTGTATAGGCCCTAGGGCCGATAGCATAGTACCAACCTATGAATGGAGAATCTAGTCTATAAAGGAAAGGAGAAGGTACTCTCGATGGGACAAGGTCCAGAGATAGGGAGTACCTTTTCCTAGGAAGCACATCCTGCAGTCTTGGTGGATCCAAAGTCTTCTGATTTGACAAATCCTTAATTTTCAGAGAAAATCTGAAGAAAGGGTCTGATCTGACAAAAGACTTTTTGTTTTCCTCTGATCTGAGAGTGTCAGATCAGATAATCTAATTTTCTTTTTCTTAGATGGATCCAAGGAAACTGTAGGATCTGAAGAAGGTCTTTTTGAAGTTTTCTCCAAGGCCTTTGAAGAAACAGAAGAAGAGCCTGGAGAAGACTGTGGTAACTTTTTAGAAGTTTCTCCAGCTACGGCATTGCCAAAGGAAAATGGTAAAAACCCCTTTAATATCATCCAATAATGATTGACACAGAGTTAAGGAAGTCCAATGTATCTTTATTAAAATAATTCCAAAATTAAGCACTGTCATCCACCACAATGGTAGACGTCTTCAGAATAAAACAAAATTAAAATACAAAAAAAAAAAAAAAAAAAAACCAAAAAGGCCATAACGCCATAACCAAACTAGCTGACACACCCCGTATTTATAGCAGAATTTCCGCAACAATACATCAAGCACTGCCAAATACATTTAAAGGGATACACATAAAAAAGTGTACTAAAAACTCAATAGTAATAGTTAAATTTGCAAAGCTCTATATACACCCACAAGGTTGAAAAGCTACATTACATATTAGCCCAAATTAAATCTTAGAAGCTCTGTGCTTTACTTCACTAACAATGGCATGATTCAGCCCTGGAACACTAGTAGCGTCAAGTCGAAGCTGCCAATTTAATTCATGTAACAATAAATTCTACCAGTCTCCGTTTAAGTCATCACCTTTAATTTTCTCAAGAATAGCAAATTTAACCATGCTGAACTTATCACATACAAGTGTATGCCTCGCCAGTGTAGATGATTCAGCTCTTATTTGTGCTGCACCTTCTCCTAAATCAACTCGTATCCACAACACAACAGTCCTTCACAGCAGTCGAATCATGGCTATCTGAATCACAACTAATTCTGAATCCTTCCAAGACCAAACTGATGCTCATTTACCTCCGCAAAACACGTGATCCCCCAACTCCATTCCAAATACACTCATCCAACACCACCATAACATCAGCTGTAACCTGAACAAAATTATTAGGTATGCTTACCGATAACAACCTGAAATTCAACTTACACCTAGCGCAGTCCATCAAGAAGACACATTAAGCTAGGTTCACTGTATAGAATTAAGCCTTTCCTTATAAATACAAGACAAGATATACCCAGAACTCATCTTCTCTCCACCCCACTATATGCCTCTCCTATCTTCAGAAACCTATGTAAAACTGATCTAGCTAAGCTCAAAACCTGCTACAATAAAATCTCAAAATTCGCTACTAACACTCCACATATGTCGCTCATCTTGGTTTATAATTGAAGATGAACAGGCGAGGTAGTTCACTTATTACACAGAAACACATCAGGATGGATAGCAGCAGTATAAAATATAAACAAACTGATTAATTAACAGACTACACAGACATGCATGCTTACATCTCAACAGCTTACTACAAAAATGGCAGTCAGCCTTGCACATGCTCAGTATTTATACACTTGTGCAAACCCATGGAAAGCCTCTTAAAAGGAATACATACGTACTGACCTACATCCTCCATCTTTAATAAATTGACCACAATAAAATGACACTTGAATAAGACATGCAATTACACATACACTAAAAAATAAACATTCATGTCCAAGTTGCCGTGTATCTGGAACACGGTCTGTAAATGTGACCTGATCTAGTGATATGGCAATTAGGACTTGGTTTAGCAACAGGGACAGTCATTGATGAACAATCTGTTTCAGGAGTTCTGGGAATCCTCTCAGGAACAGAGATAGTTACTGGAATGTCCTCTGTAACTGGAACACTGGATAACTCACTCTGAGATCTAGGGTCTTTTTCACAGGCAAGATGCTGCAATACAAGCTTGGGCACTGGTACCAAATGTTTCCGATTTGGCCTAAATTCTACTCATTGTGATTCCACAATGTACAATCTCGGGTCTGGGCAAACACTTTTCACAACTCCAATCCGATCAAAACCTTTGGACCATCCTTCTCGTAATGGACTGAGTGGTTAGCTGGACTTGCCATAATAGGACTTCTGAGACAAACACCTTTTCATAAGTTGAACTTGCACTGTTTTGTTGTTCTTAGCACATGGAACTAGAGAGTGCTAACTGGTAGTGTGGTTCTGGTTTGTCTCGAGAAAAGCCTTTGTGCAGGTGAACCAAGATGTTCACAAGGAATATTTCTGAGACTCAGGAGATTCAGAAAAATATTGCTACTGTCTTGTTTCGACTTCTCTAATAACTGCTTTGTACTTTGTACAGTCTGATGAAGCGGAATAAGTTCGTACTCTTTTGTTCCTATTTTTCCATTAAAAATACCTGCTGTGTGTAACCTACGTGTGTTTCTTTGCTACTGTTTTTGTACTTTGAACTGCACATTCTGCCAAACCATTTGAATGTGGGTACTCAGGGCTGCTTGTAACATGAATAAAATTCCCCTCTCCAGCAAATCTCTTGAACTGCTGGCTTGTAAACGGTGTACCATTGTCAGAAATAACTTTGTGTGGACTACCATGAACTGCAAAATGATGCTTCATCTTAATAATGGCAGTACTGGATGCTAGATTAGGAAATAGGTCAATCTTGAACAAATTTGAATAAGAATCTACTAACACCAAGTAATGTTGACCATTCCATTCAAAATTGTCTGTGGCTACTGTCGACTAAGATCGTTCAGGAATTTGGTTTAGTTGAAGTGGTTCTTTGTGTTGATGTGGCTTTGTACTATTACATACAGAAGATGAAAGTACTCTCTTAATGCCTCTTGACATAGAAGGCCAAAATACTAGTCCTCTCACCTTCTTTTGGTAGAGTCAGTTCCTGGGTGACCACGATGCAAGATAGTGAGGTACTCTTGTTGCAAGGATTTTAGAACAATCACTTTAGAACCTTTTCTGATGATACCATTGTCAAACAAAATCTCATCTCTATAAGGAAAATAAAGTTGCAGGTCGTGAGGTAAATAAGATTGCTTTGAAGGCCATCGTCGACCGATAAAGTGTTGAACTTATGAAGAACTGGATCTGAAGCTGTGCGACTTCAAGCTCATCCAAGATGTGTAGAAGAAAAATTTCTCACTTCCATGAATTCAAAATCAAGTTTCTCATTTTCATGCTGTTCAATGGTATTTCTGGGCAATCTGGATAAAGTATCAGCAAGATAAAGAATATTGCCTTTTGTGGGGACGATTGAAATTATACTTTTGTAATTTGAGCATCATATCATATCATACGCAGGAGCTGTATGCATAGGCTTTCTCAAAATAGTGACTAGAGGTTGGTGGTCAGTTTCGAATTGAATTGGGTGGCCATAAATATAATCATGGAACTTCGAATATGCAAAATTTCCAAGAGCTCTTTCTCCATCTGTGCATACTGCATCTTGGTTTGCTTTAGTTCTGGACACATAGGCTACTGGTCTAACCTCTTGAAGAATGATTGCACTAAGACCAGACGAGAAATAGTAATTGGTTTGTGAACATCATAGTATCTGAGAGTTGGTGGACTGGCAATTCTCTGTTTCAGGACATCAAATGCTCTTTGGTGGTGTTCTGAACAGGACCAGGATACATATTTGCATGTCAACTCTCTGAGCGGTGCTAAAATTTGCCTCAAGTCTGGAATGAACATAGTTAACCATGCCAAGAAAACGTAAGGCTTGAACATTTGTCTGCAGCTGGCATTTCAAGAATTGTATGCTTGGAAGGATCTGGTCGTAAGCTTGAACTGGTAAACAAATGTCCAACATAGACTTCTTGTAGCCTGAATTTGCACTTCTGAGGAGTCAGCTTAAGATACACTTCACTTGCTCTTTCTGTCATGCTCGGCTGCACCCTTACCTCCTACTAGAACATCATCTACTATAATAGCACATGGATAACCCAGAAAAAATTTGCTCCATGGCACGCTGGAAGACTTCACTGGCAGAATTTATCCCAAATGGCATTTTCAAAACTCTGTACCTGCCAAAAAGAGCACTGAAAGTAGTTAGCAATGAAGATTTTCAGTCAAACAAAATTTGCCAAAATTAACTCTCTGCATCCAAAACAGAAAAAACAGTGGTATTTGTCATAAGAGCTGCAACTTCTTCGACTGGACGCATTGGATGATGAGGTCTTTTTAGTGCTTTGTTCAAATCTCTTGGATCAATACATATTCTGATATCATCTAAGCTTTTCTTATGAGCTACCACCATAGAAGATAACCAATTCAGTTGGTTTGTCAACTGCAAAAATCGCACCTTGCTGCACTATTTTATCTAGCTAGGCTTTGACTCTGTTCTGCATAGCTATTGGAACTTTCCGGGCTGGTCTGACAACTGGGTTGACTTCAGTGTCTAACTTCATGGAGTACACAAAAGTACAGCTGTGTACACTTACCATAAATGTAGATGTTTGAGTGTATTCATTGTTGCAGTCATTACAATTGGGTTATCCTGCTGGCAGGCTACCCTCAGTCGGCCTGAATTCCAAAGTCTAGGTCCGGTGTCGGTTGCTGTCGCCTCTTCCCTGACGTCAGTGCGCCAGGGGTATAAAAGATGCAGCCGACGCCATTTTCTTCAGTTTTTCTTAGCCCAGATGTCAGGTTCCCCTAAAAGGGTAGGCTAAAAATATGTCAATAAAACATGCATGCACCAAAGTAAATATTTTGTCTTCATCTACAAGCAAATACACCACATAGGTTGTATAGAATAGAGAAGTACAGATAAGATCCAGCAAAGAAATGAAGGATGGCGGGTGGGTAACCTGGACTGCAACAGTGAATACACTCGAACATCTACATTTATGGTAAGTATACACAACTGTCCTATGTTCTTCGTGTTTCACTGTTGCAGTCATTACAATTGGGATGAATCCCAAAGCCAAGGTTGGGAGGCTGGAGCTAAATAGTATTAGGAGAGGCTATTAGGCCCTACAAAACTGCAGTGACAAAGCCTGCCCTGGATTTAGAGTAGAGTGGTAAGTGATAGTGCTTTGTGAAGGTGTGCACTGAACTCCAAGTAGCAGCCTCTAAAATACCTTTGGTTGGTACTCCTCTGAGGAAGGCTGCTGAAGTGGCTGCTGCTCTGGTTGAATGTGGCTAATGCCCTTAGGTACTGGCTTGCCATGTTGTGAATAGCAGAAACGAATGCAGTGGCCTATCCACTTTGAAATAGTCTGCTTTGAGATAGCCTTTCCTTGTGATCCTGCAGCATATGCCACTAGTAATTGCTCTGTCTTTCTGAAAGCTTTGATTCTGTTCAAATAGAAGCATAGCTATCTGTGCATGTCCAAAGAATGCAGAATTCTCTCCCCCTTATTCTGTGGGTTTGGATAAAAGGTAGGCAGATGAATAGTTTGGTTAAGGGCCTCACTGGACACTACCTTAGGCATTAAAGTCGGGTTTGTCCTCAGAGAAACCCTGTCTGGATAAAAAATGATAAAAAGGTTCCACAGCCATGACTGCCTGTAGCTCTGAGACTCGTCTTGCAGAAGTTATTGCTAGGAGCAGAGCTGTTTTCCAAGATAAAAACTTTATATCAGCTGTAGCGGTTGGCTCAAAAGGTGGCAGGGTGAGTTTTTCTTAGACATAATTGAGGTCCCATGCAGGTATTGGTGATCTCCTTGGAGGCCTTACATTTTTGGCCCCTCTGAGGTACTGCCTTAATAACGGATGAGAAAAGATTGGTGGCTCTGTATTGTAATGAGCCGAAATGGCAGAGGCATGAATTTTTATAGATAAAAAGGATAGGCCTTTGTCCAGCATCTCAGTTAAGTATTGCAAAATCTGAGGAATATTTGGTACAGCTGTGTCAATTCCTTGTGCTTGGTTCCAAGCACAGAATCTTTTCCATTTTCCAGCATATGATTTTCTAGTACTAGGCCTCCTGGCCTCCAAAATGACATCCATCACCGCTTTAGTGAGAGGTGTGTTTTGTATGATTACATCATCCGCCATGCTGCCAGATTTAAGGTGTTGAGTTGGCTGTGCAGGATCTGATTGTTCTGCTGGGACAGTAGATGAGGCACTTGAGGTAAGGTCCAGGCTGGGCATTGAGACAAGTTCATTAGGATTGGATATCAGTACTGGCGTGGCCAGTCTGGGGCAATCATTATCATTTTTGGCTTCTCCTGTCTGACCTTTAGGAGTACCTTGGGGAGGAGAGGCAGAGGAGGAAAGGCATATACTGTTAAGTTTTTCCAGCTGAAAGATAGGGCATCCACTTTCCATGCTTGTCTGTGATAAGTCCTTGTGCAGAATCTCTTTAGTTGGCAGTTGTGAGGTGAGCCAAATAGATCTATGTCCGGACATCCCCATTTCCTTGTTATCATGCTGAAGACTTGTGGATCCAATTTTCACTCGTAGGGATCCATGAGGTTTCTGCTTAGTTCATCTGCCAGAATATTTATCTTTCCTGGCAGGAATTGTGCCTGCAGATGTACTTGGTAAGTCAATGCTGTGTCCCACAAAGTCATGGCCAGTCTGCAAAGGGGGTAAGAATGAGTGCCTCCCTGCTTATTTATATACCACATGATCGTGGTATTTCCTGTCTTTATCAGTAGTTGTCCCGGATTTAGTAGGTCCTTGAAGGCTGTCAGGGCATTTTGAACAGCTAGCATCTCTTTTTGATTGATATGTAGATGCATTTGTTTTGCGGACCATGTGCCTTGAATATATCTTCCTGCCATGTGGGCTCCTCAGGTATAATCCGATGCATCCGTTGTTAATGTCTGTGTGGCTGGGGGTAGAGTGAATGGCTGTCCCTTGTTCTGGTGACAGGCCTTCGCCCACCATCGAAACTCCTGTTGCAGGCAGGGAATGAGAGTAACTATTGTTTCCAGGCTGTGGCAATGTTGAGTCCAAACACTTTTTAGGTACCATTGAAGTTTCCTCATATGCAGTCTTGCATATGGAATTAGAATGCAGGATGCCATGAAGCCCAAAGCCTGCAGAATTTTTCTTGCAGATAACTGGGCCTTTGTTGCCAACATTTTGAAATAGGTAGTCAGGTGCCTTTGTTTGTCTGGCGTGAGATAAGCCATCTGGGCAGTTGTATTTAAGCTTGCACCCAGGAATATTATCTCTTGGGAGGGTACTAGTTTTGATTTCTGTTAGTTGACGGTGTACCCTAGGCATGGTAGTAATCTCTTTACAAACGCCAGATGCTGTAGTAGAATATCCTTGTTCTCTGCTTGAATGAGGCAGTCGTCCAAGTAAGGGTATATTTGTATTCCTCTGTCTGCAGAATGCAATTACTGGTGCCAGGCACTTTGTGAAGACCCTGGGCGCAGTAGATAAGCCAAAGGGCAGTGCAGAGAATTGGTAGTGCATTGAGCCAGCTTTGAATCTGAGGTATCTTCTGCATGTTTGTCTGATTGGGACATGCAGGTATGCCTCTTTTAGATCTAAAGTCACAAGCCAAGCCTTCTTGCCCAACATGGGTAGAAGCTGCTGTACAGTCAACATTTTGAATTTTGGAATATCCAGATTCGTGTTTAGAATAGATAGGTCCAGTACTGATCTCCAGGCTTTGTCCTTTCCGGGTACCAAGAACAGTCTTGAATAGAATCCTTGTCCCTGCTCTTGCTCTGGTACTTGTTGAATGGCCCTCATGTTCATGAGGGATGAGACTTGTTTTTGTGCCTCTGCCCATTGATGTTTTGACAGGTCTGGCCAACCGTTTGCCCTTGGCAGGGTATGGAAGTGAAACTTGTAGCCTTGTGACACTATGTTTAAGACCCATTTGTCCTGGTTTATTATGTGCCAATTTTGAGAAAAAAGTGCTAGCTTTCCCCCAAAGGTGCTGCCAGAAGATAAGTGCTTGGCGCAGGCAGGGGAAAGTCATTGGGACTGTTTCTGTAGGACCAGTTCTTTGTAGGCCAGTGTCTGCTAAATCTTGGTGGCTGTATCTGTAAGAAATCCTTGACTGTTTGCATAGATTTAGCTTTGTCCTCCATTTTCTTTAACACCTCTTCTGCTTTAACACCAAACAAAGCATCATGTTGTAATGGAGCATCTAATAATTTTGCCTTAACATGATCAGGTAGATTTTGTTCCTTTAACCAAGCATGCCACCTAATGACAGAACCCGTAACTGCGGCCCTGCAGGAGGCCTCCAAAGAATCAAAACCACATTGCAAAGTATGCGTTCCAACTTGTTCAGCTGCATGCAATAAATCCTGCATTTCTTTGTTTTCTGCACATTCAGAATTTATCAACATTTTCTGTTTAAGCAGTGACATAATATATTGCTGATATTTGAGTACATGAAACTGACAATTTAAAGCCCTTACAGCCAAAGTAGCAGAAGTGTAAATCTTTTTTCCCCATCTGTCCAGTGCCATAGAATCCCTGTCAGAAGGAGTAGGGTTTTTTGCAGTTGGAAGCCTTGACCCCTTTGGGACCCTGAAAGATAGTTTCTGGGTCAGCAGCAGGGTTTTTGAAAAGGAATTTATGAGAGTCAGGAACCCTGTAGTACCTGTCCGGCTTAACAGGTGCTGGAGGTAAGGAGTCAGGGGTCAGACTGGACTCTGAAAATACATCATCTATAATGTCTAACACAGGTGGAATAGCTAGAGGCCTGTGTTGTGGTAGTAAAAGGAAGTCTCTGAGCCTTTTCTTAGATTCAGAATAATCTTGACTCTCCCAGTGGAAATGCTCCCTCATGGTAGGTAACGTTTCCCCAAAAGAATAATCCTCAGGAGGAGAGGCTGAAGGGATAGATTCTTCAGCATCAGAATCCTCATAGGGAGGAAGAGAGTATTCCTGATCAGAAGAGGAATCAGATGAAATGGAAACCTGATCTGAAGATTCATATTCTGTCTCTTGCCTAGGCCTCTTATCAGGAGGGGGATGGGAACCCCTGATCAAAGTAATTTGGTCTTCGTCCATTTTGAGCATCTGTTTTTTAGGCATGGAGGCCTGTCCATGAGGCTGTTGTACTTGTTTTTTTTGTCTTTAAAGGGGCTTTAGTCCTTGCCTTAGAAGCTGAAGTCGCTTTAACATATAATTGAGTAGGTCTGAAAACACCCTCAGAAGCCGATGCCTGCTCAGCGGCTCCTGACCCATCTGAGATAATAGTTTCCGAAGGTCCAAAACCTTGAGCTTCCAGCGGCCTGGTCGAATCCACGTGGGTGTCGGTATTGGCCTGCGAGTCTAAAGTAGCAGTCGTCAGGGGCTGCGAAGGCGCCTCACTGAGAACCGGTGACTGGCTTAGAAGAAGCCTCGTTGTCGGTTTTGGACCTCAGACGCCTGTCCTTTTCTTTGCGTTTCTTGTGAATTCTGGTAGTCGGATGGCTATCTGATGACATTGTATAGTTAAATCTTCTGCCAAAATAGTGAAATGCAAAATCGTACTGACGCTTAATAGTGCGTTGGTTAAATCTAGCACAAAACCGACAACTAGCAACGTCGTGGTCAGGGCCTAGGCAAGGAATACAGTAAGAATGACAGTCCTTATGAGGTATTTGCTTCCCACAAGAAATACAATTATTAACTTTTTCTGACATTGGTCTGGAGCTAGAAAAAAGTTTCCCCAACGGGGTACTTAGCTTTTTAGTGAAGACTTCAGATCTGAAATTCGACCACGAAAATCTCAGGAGTCGGTCGACTGGCACTTGCGAACTGCTTTTGCTTCGGGCACCGCGCGGCAAGAAAGATTGAAGAAAATGGCGTCAGCTGCATCTTTTATACTCCCTGGCGCACTGACGTCAGTCTGCCAGCAGGACTACCCAATTGTAATGACTGCAACAGTGAAACACGAAGAACATCTGGGAGTTTGCCTAATTTATCTTAGAAAAGATCAGCACAGGTAGAAAAACAGACTGGGCAAAATTAGAACAGTGGATTTTTAAGTCTATATGGTGGACTTCCTTATTAAATGAAAGTAATCCCATTTTCAAACTGTCTCGGAGCACTAATAATGACTGTACATGCTTTTTGACTATGTAAAATTGCAAGTCATATCTTTTCCCAGCAGAGTAACATAAAAGCACTAATGAACCTTCAGTTTGAATTTTTTCACCGCCATAAGCAACAAGCTTTTCACACTTTGCCAAATCAAGCTTCTCACCATCACATAGTCTAGCAAATGTTTCTGCTGACATAACATTGCACTTTGAACCTGTGTCAACTTTGAGCTCTAAGGTCTTCCATTTATCTGAACAGTACAAAATACTTAATTATTTGCCCATAAATCTACTGCATTGACAGTTTCATTAAGCAGGAACACACCATCAACATAAAAAGTATGGTCACAGCTTTCTAATTGATCAAATTGTCTCCTTGAATGTTCTCTTTTAATAAAAGAATGAGCCTCTTTTGATTTATAAAATCTTTGGAAATTATTCCACTTTTTCCATCTGTGCAATTGCTGACCAAAAGCCAAGAACTATTATCTTTTAGACATGATTGCCACCACAATTACAATAGTTGACTAGAGGCTTGGTGAGGGTACATGCTTTGAGTTTGCTGACTCACACATGTGCTTCACTGAGACTGTGCACACTCTGGAATTTGATAGAAAGCTACAGGGTTTCCCAGTGACTGTTACACGGTTCACAGTTGCTGCCATGTGCTCGGGCCTGTTTCTTCTAACCATGTGTTGCACACTATCAACATTAGTTTTAGAACACAATGGAAGCATACATTTCTCATTTGTAAGCATACTTGTGTGCTTTTCTATAAGCTCATATATCTGAAAAAATCTCAATGGCCTTATTCAAAGCTAAAGCAAATTCTTTCTCACAGCATCATCTTTAATATCACACACGTCTGTTTTTTATCAACCCATCCCTTAAGTCATCAAATCTGTACATTTTACCTTTGTTTCTCAAGTCAGTTATATAATGCTGCAAACATTTTCCCAGGTTTTTGATCCCTTGTATAAAATAGGTGCCTTTCCATTGTAATATTTGTTTGGGGGTCACACATTTTTCTAAATTTACGTTTTAAGCACTCGGGGTCTTCCCTTGATTCAGCCAGTACCACTATATGGTGGTTCCCCCTCCCCTGCAAGTACAGCAGGTGCATACACAAATGAACGCTCTCTTTCAATGGCTTCTGAACCAGCTACATTAAGCAGAACAAATGCCTTTGTACATGCATCTTTGTTATAAAATGCAGCTTGTATGAAAATATTGTACTCTTGCTCAAATACTCTCCAATTCTCTGCAATATTATTATCAAATACAAGCGGTGCTGGTCTACGAAAGCATTCTGCCATGCCAACAAAGTATGCCCAAACACTCTGTAAATATGGCCCTTGTAATTATGTATGAACATGCACTCACAGCAGGTACTTGTAATAACATTCAAGTGCACAATAAACTCTTTGAAATACTGTACTTTGCGAAATATGCTTTGAAATGGCTGTATTTTGAGAAATAACTGTACTGTAATACTGCACAAACGTGAACACTTCATACACTTTAGATACCTCGAATAGCTTTAGTTAATACGAAAAAGTAGCACATCATGAAAAAATGTGGTTGTTTCCCTTATTTTATTCATGTTATGCAATTTGGACATTGTTTCAAACATTTTCATAATTATTTTGAAAATTTTATCAATATGTCTCAGTTTTGGATATTTTGTGTTTACTTAGAAAATCGTTTTGAGCATTCAGAGTGCTTTGTTTTATATTTTTCGAATAAGAAATCATTTAAGCAAGTTTTAGTACCTGGAATTAGTTTCTGACCTGTTTTACGAGCTGTACATGCAGTAGGGATGATCCATTCCTCTATATTCCTCCACCATTAATTGAGTGCCTCTTGGTCTTGATTCTGGATCCCATTCTGACACCATGTTGCTCGTCTTGGTTTATAATTGAAGATGAACAGGTGGAGTAGTTTGTTTATATGCTTTATTACATAGAAATCCATCAGGATGGATAGCAGCAGTATAAAATATAAACAAACTGATTGACAGACTACACAGACATGCATGCTTACATCTTAACAGCTTACTACAAAATGGTAGTCAGGCTTGCACGTGCTCATACAATTGTGCAAGCCCATGAAAAGCTTTTTAAAGGTAAACATACATACTGATCTACAACACAGATCTCATAACTGCTCTGCCACACATACATCAATTACACTGGCTGGAACTACCCCACTACTTAACGTATACCCAACTTACCTTTACTCACAGACTAGTCCACCAACCTGACGAAACCACGCCTTTCAAGCAATGTTTCAACTCTACACTAACAGTCGGCTTTGCCGATCCTCCAACAAATTCTTACTAGAAGTCTCCAAATCCAACAATAAAGCTGGCGACTCACTCTAACTACATCTCCAAAACATGGAATACCATCCCTCAGCCTATTATAACCACTGCCAACCCATCTCACTTCAAAAAACTCCTAAAATACTTCCTTTGTGACAATTGGCTCTGCTCATACTCTTGTCCTGGATAAAGACTTTCCACTGTGCAGCAACTCAACCTGTTCTTCTCTCATTCCATACCCACCATCATGTATTTCAAACTTACATACTTATTATATAGCCCAAATACTTCCCCCTATATATCACAACTCATTCCTCTAACTTCTCTCCACTTTCGTTACTCCTTTCTAGTATTTACTAACTTCCTCTGTCTGCTCATCTATTTACCTACAATCTCCTCCATTTCTCTCCCTCTTCAGCTCTCTTATTTACTAACTCCTCCCATCACTTTAACACTCTCAACTTAACCTCCTTGTCTCAACAGTTCTATTGAAATGTATCCAACATTGGTAACCATGCCTCCCCTTACCTGCAGTCTATTTACTTACTTATAATTCTGTTGACTGAATGAGAAAACTGTACTCATACTACTTTTCTGGTACAAACTGTAATATGTCATAGTCAAACCTCTGTAATTATATGTACATCCATGATATGTGCATTTTTGTTTTTTGAAAATTGTTCATTTATGTGTATATTTTGTGTTTTTGAGAAATTGTGTAATTTGTTTCTGGAGATTTTCTCCCCGGGCATTTGATGAAAATCAGCTCTCACCCAGTCGGACTCTCCCAGTAAACAAAAGTACAACAAAATAAAATAAATAGTTAAAAGACAGATTAGTTTAAGGACAATTCTGAAACAACTTATATCAGGAAACAGACTTATCATGGAGTGATCATAAGGGACAGGAGACCCTTGTGAATGACCCAATATGTTACCCTACAAGTAAGGGCCTAAACTTTTGAGATCCAGTGAGATAAAGTGGAAGCCACAAATAAAAAATGTCTTCCCAGAAATGAACTTCAGAGATGCTGAACTAGTAGGCTCAAAGACAAAACAGGCAAGCCAGTTACTCAAAGTCCCACGATGAAGAAGAAAAAAGGGTAATTCAAAGACAGACATCCAAAACCCCTTAAAGGGACTGCTTGATTAGTCAATGCTAGATTTCATCCTGGCCTTTGCAATTTCATAATGGGAAGAAATGCTTTGGACATGCACCCTGACCATGGAATAACTGATACCACTTCACAGACCTGCCTGAAATAAGTTAAAACTACCTGCAAACTGATTTGAGAGAGCATAAAATAATTGTCTGTCCAAATGGAAGAATCTCTTGTACTTAGCAGAGTATGCAATATGTCTGAAACGCTTCCTGTTGGCTTCAGTTACCTTTCAGAATTTTATTGGCGAAGGAAGAGATCTACATCAGAAGCCATTCCCTGAGGCTGAACTAGACCCTACTCCAAGTGTGGGAGTTGGGACAGCTTCTTTGCTTTGTACCAAGATCATTTCCTGTACTGCTAGCAGTCTGGCAACCAGAAATGATACCTTCTTCAGTCAGTTAACAATGAGGATAAGTTCTGGTCTTTCACATATGAATTTAGTGATGAGGTGTGAATTCACATGGAGAGGTGGGAAGGTGTAGGTAAGTCTTTTGTGTAATGGTAGAGAGACAGCATCCACCTTCAACTCTTATTTGTTCTACAAGGATTGAGCAGAACAGTAGCAGCACCAAGTTATTGCATGTTGAGAACAGGCTGATCTTTGGGAAGCCTTGCTCATAGAACAGCCTGAATACAAAGAACTCCTGAATGCTAATCTCCAACAGATAGTTGGAACTGGTTCTCAAGAAATCTTCCTGAGAGTGTTCACATCAGAGAGGATATGAATAGTTATAAAGCTGATGTCTCTCCAAGTCCCACTGCTAGACATGCATTTATACAATCAGCAACAAATACTTTTAAGAATTCTTCATTTTTATTAAATCTAATTCCCCTTGATCAAACTGTTCCTCCTCCTCACCAGAACTGGCAACTTTCCTGACCCTGTCCTTATCACCAACTTCACCTCTTCCTGTACCAGACCTAACTACAGCCCTAGTAAATCCAAACATATAACACTAGCCTTTAAAACACACTGTGAAACAAAAGCACTGTATTTCACAACTGCTCAGATTAAAACCGTTTCCTGTTTACAGACTATCTTGGGAAATATAAATGTTGAGTTCTACAAATTACCTAGCACCTAATGCTTCTACATACTCCCCTGAATTCTATTCCCTTCTAGAAATCTGCAGTAAGAAGTCCATTGTAAGAATAAAAGTAAATTCAAAACTAACCCTGAATTGTGCCATTCCCATAAAAACAAGCTTTACAATGAAATAAAAAGTTCAGGATACCTGTAAGAGATCCCTACTATTCCAATATAAAAGAGACTTTAAGCTAATAAGTAAAACCCTCAAGCACACCATCAAGGAATGTAAGGTCAGGTATGAACGTAGGGAATCAATACCAACTATAATTATAACCCACAAATTCTTCTTTAGTAACATTAGGAAATGTAGAAACAATGCCCATTTTTATCATATTTATTTCCACTGGAGTCTTCCATTGTGATCCCAAAGTTACTGCCAATATCCTTGCAGAGAAATTCAGTACTAATTTCACACCCCTATTCAGCTAGATATCACCTCCACTACCAAGTTGCAACCCATCCATTCCAATGTCTCCTATGGCCATGTTATATCTACACTATCCAAAACCAAAAATACTAGCTCTAGAAGGCATGATAATAGTCCTGTATGCCTGCTAGTGTGTCAAGCATCATTGAACGAAACTCTCCTAAACCTCTCCAGTTTAAGCTTCTCTCCACAAGTTATGACCATTAAGCATGAAAAATGGCCACAATGGTACAATTACACAAAGGCAACTGTAGATCAATATGTGTGTACAGCTTTAAGAAGCTTTCTAGGGGCTTACACAAGTGCATAAATACTGAGCACGTGTGAGCCTGACTGCCATTTTGTAGTAAGCTGTTGAGATGTAAGCATGTACAGTGGATATAAAAAGTTTATAGACCCCTTTAAAATGCCAGTTTTTTTGTGATACAAAAAATGAGACCACAATAAATCATTTCAAAACTGTTCCTACCTTTAATGTGACCTATAATCTGTACAATTCATTTGAAAAACAAACAACTTTGTTAAGGGAGAAAATATAAAGAATAAAAAACATACAATAAGCTGGTTGCATAACTGCACACACCCTTAAACTAATACTTTGTTGAAGCACCTTTTTATTTAATTACATCAGTCAGTCTTCTTGGGTACACACCTGCCATCAATTAAGGAGACTCTGATTAACCCCAAATAAAATTCAGCTGTCCTAGAAGGATTTTCCTGACATTTACTCAGTTCCCTGCTACAGCAAAAGCCATGGTTCACAGAGAACTTACAAAGCCTCAAAGGGATCTCATTGTTGAAAGGTATCAGTCAAGAGAAGGGTACAAAAAAAATTTCCACAGCATTAGATATACCATGTAACACAGTGAAGACAGTCATCAAAAAGTGGAGAAAATATGGAACAACAGTGACGTTGCAAAGAACTGGATGTCCCTCCAAAACTGATGAAAAGACAAGACGAAAACTGGTCAGGGAGTCTGCCAAGAGACCTACAGCAACACTGAAGGAGCTGCATAACTTCTGGCAAGTACTGGTTGTGGACTACATGTGACAACAATCTCCCGTATTCTCCATATGTCTGGGCTATGGGGTAGGGTTGCAAGGTGGAAGCCTTTTCTTACACAGAAAAACATTCAGGCCCGGCTAAAATTTGCAAAACAATACATCAAATCTCCCAAAAGCATGTGGGAAAATGTGTTATGGTCTGATGAGACCAAGGCTTAACTTTTTGACCACAATTCCAAAAGGTACGTTTGGCGCAAAAACACTTCGCATCACCAAAAGAACACCATCCCCACGGTAAAGCATAGTGGTGGCAGAATCATGCTTTGTGGTTGCTTTTCTTCAGCTGGAACTGGGGCTTTAATCCAGGTGGAGGGAATTATGAACAGCTCCAAATACTAGTCACTTTTGGCCCAAAAACCATCAGGCGTCTGCTAGAAAGATGATGAAGAAGAGGAATTTCAACTTTCAACACGACAATGACCCCAAGCATACATCCAAATCAACAAAAGAACATTAAAGTTTTGGAATGGCCCAGCCAGAGCCCAGACCCAAATCCAATAGAAAATCTGTGGGGTGACATGAAGAGGGCTGTGCACAAGAGATGCCCTCGCAATCTGACAGATTTGGAGCACTTTTGCAAGGAAGAGTAGGCAAATATTGCCAAGCCAAGATGTGCCATGCTGATAGACTCCTACCCAAGACTGAATGCTGTAATTAAATCAAAAGGTGCTTCAACAAAGTATTAGTTTACACGAACTCGAACCCAACTAATTCAAACTGCTCAACGTGCACGAGTACAACAGAATCCACTGGTTAGGTGAAATAATAAGTGCTATAGTATAAAATGAGAAGTTATGTACCTACCATAACGTTCCATGTTAGTTGTCTTCTCTCGCCTTCTTTCTTGCTTGATGGGTTTGGAGCCGATCCTCGGCTCCGACTCGGCACTTGCTAAGCTCGGGAGTCACTTTTACCAGCTCGAGGCAGCCCCATATCCCATGATGCAAGGCGGTAAGTACCCAGATCTCGTTTGTTTTCTATAGGCAATAACCCCTAGCATAAAAAACTTCCCAAAAGGAGAAAGAAGGCAGAGAAAAACCTGAAGGGTGGTTAGGAAGACCAGAACTGTATGGTCTTAAACAGCACTCTTCCATGTAGGGAGAAAAGGTCTGTCCAGGCCAGGGGGAAGGAGGGAGGGTCGCAAGAAAGAAGGCGAGAGAAGACAACTAACATGGAACGTTATGGTAGGTACATAACTTCTCAATGTTAAGTTGTCAATCTCGCCTTCATTCTTGCTTGATGGGACCGCGTCCCTAGCACCTCTATCCTGGGTGGCTCAATGGAACAGACTCTTGAGAACTGTAGAGCCAAAACTGGCTCTGTCCCTGGAGGCCAAATCCAATTTGTAATGAGAAACAAAGGTATGAGGAGTGGCCCAAGTGGCTGCTGCACAAATAGTGTCTAATGGAAGTCTAGCCTGAAAGGCTGTGGAAGTGGCTAAGCTTCTGGTTGAATGCGCTTTAGGTTTCGAGCACAGCTGTTTTCCCCTGAGCTGATAAATTTCAGAGATGACAGAAGACAGCCATCTAGATAAGGTGACTTTAGAGACAGGAAGGCCTTTTTTGTTATCAGCATAAGAAATAAAGAGCTGATCGGATTTCCTGAACTGTTTTGTTCTGTCCAAATAATATCTGAGTTGACGGTGAACATCAAGATAATGTAATTTTTGTTCTGATCTGTTTGAGTAGTTTGGGAAAAATACAGGAAGGTCAACAGACTGATTCAAATTACTCTTTGAGGCGACCTTCGGCAGAAAGGTCGGATTAGTTCTCAAGGATACTCTGTCTTTGTGGAAGACCAAATAAGGGGGACGAACAGAGAGCATGAAGTTCAGACACTCTCCTAGCCGAGGTAATAGCAACCAGGAAGAGTGTTTTCCATGAAAGAAATTTCAGGGAACATGAAACAGCTGGCTCGAAGGGAGGAAGAATCAAGGATGTCAGCACTAAATTTAGGTCCCATTGAGGAGGAGGACTCCTGACTGGAGGTTTCAGGAGAAAGATTCCTTTTAAGAAGGCTCTACAAAGCCTATGGGACATGATGTTGTGATCTGCGAACCCGACATGAAAGTTCGAGATAGCAGCTAACTGAACTTTGACCGTGGAAGAAGAAGAGCCCGCGTGAAAGATTTCCGCTAAGAAATCCAAAACTGCTTGAACTGGAGCAGTAAAGGGATCAATATTTTTAGCTTTTGCCCAATAAGAAAAGCGTTTCCATTTGCTGGTATAAATCCTTCTAGTAGAGGATTTTAGTGAAGCCACTATGATATCCCTAACAGGATTAGAGATCATAGGAAGCCTGGCTAAGGAAGGAAGTGGAGCAACCATGCTGTGAGGTTGAGAGAAGGGATAGACCGGTGCAGCTGACCCGACTGGTGAATCAGAAGGTCTGGTACTGGGTCCAGATGCCACGGCTGCGCCAAAAGGTGACGATGGAGGAACGGGAACCAAATTTGTCGAGGCCAATAGGGAGCAATGAGAATCATTTTGGCTCTCAAAACGGTGGCTTTCTGGAGTATTTGTGGAATCAGTGGAAAAGGAGGAAAAGCATAAAGAAGTCCCTGGGGCCAATCCTGGGTTAGAGCGTCTCTGGGGGGATGGCCTGGCAGTGGGAAGAGAGAAAAGAAGTCTGGGCATTTGCTGTTTTGGGGAGTAGCAAAAAGATCGCAACATGGGCGGCCCCATTCTAGAAAAATCTCCTCCACTATAGATTGTTTGAGAGACCACTTGTGAGGCATGAGAATAGCTCTGCTCAATCTGTCCGCTAAAATGTTGGTTTTCCCAGGGATATGCGTTGCTACCAGAAACTGATGAGAGGAGATCGCCCATTGCCAAAATCTGAAAGCTTCTCGACACAAGGGGTAGGATTTGGTTCCGCCCTGTTTGTTGATATACCATACTATAGACATGTTGTCCGTGTGAACTGCAATTGTTCCCAAGGGAAGAAAGTCGTTGAGGGCTTGCAACGTTAAAAGCACTGCTCTCATCTCTAGGACATTTATGTGCAGATGGTATTCGAACGGTTGCCACGTCCCATGAACCATCCTGCCCTGATAATGACCCCCCCACCCGATCAGGGAGGCGTCCGTAGTGACAGTGGCTACCGGGGCCGGGGATACAAAGGGTCTGCCTCGGTGAATCTGGGGAGAAGTAATCCACCATGAAAGATGAGTCCTGCAAATCTGTGTCACCAGAATTTGGTGAAGCATTGGAAGTTGTTGGTAAGACCACTGAGTGAACAACATCCACTGAAGCAGGCGCATGTAGAAGCGGGCCAGGGGAAGAAGGGTAATGGCCGCAGCCATGAGGCCCAACACCTTTAGAACCATTCTGGCTTGTACTTTTTTGCTGGCTAGGATGATCCTCACGTGACTTTGTATATCTGAGATTCTTTGGTCTGTGAGGGTTGCTGACATCCGAACAGTGTCTAAGTTTGCGCCTATGAAAGTAATAGACTGGCAGGGCAATAAGGAGGATTTTTCGTAGTTTATCGAAATTCCCAACTGAGTGCAAAGATTTATTGTGTAATCCCTGGCATGAAGAAGTTGATGCCTGGTGGTGGCTGAAAGGAGCCAGTCGTCGAGATACGGAAACACCTGGAATCCTTGACGTCTCAGGTGAGCCGTGACCACTGTCATACATTTGGTGAACACTCTGGGGGCTGTAGTGAGACCAAAGGGCAGGGCTCTGAATTGGAAATGACTGGACCCCAGCCGAAAGCGGAGAAATCTTCTGGAGCGTCTGTGAATTTTTATGTGATAGTACGCGTCCTAAAGATCTATTGAGCACATCCAGTTGTCCTTCTCTAGGAAGGGCAGAATTGACTGAAGTGTGACCATTCGGAATCTTGTCTTCCTCACAGACTTGTTGAGTCTGCTGAGATCCAATACTGGTCTCCAGTCTCCCGTCTTTTTGGGGACCAAAAAGAATCTTGAGTAGATTCCGGGCTCTGAATGGTCTGCTGTAACTGGCTGAATGGCTCTTTTTTGTAGAAGTTTTAATACTTCTAACTCTGCAACTTCCCTTAGACCGGGTGGTACATCTGGAAGGGAATTTGAGTGAGAAAGGGGACTTTCCTCGAAAGGAATTTTGTAACCCTCGGATATGATCGACTGTACCCATCTGTCTTGAGTGAGGGAACGCCAGGCTTCTGGGTACAGCGATAGTCTTCCTGACTGCCTCCAAGGATGGACAGTCGGGCAACATCTCAGGGATGCTGGAAGGGCTTGTCAGAGAGAGGCTCTCTGCTTCCCTGGTTCTGTGGACCCCCTCTGCCTCTAGAGCGGCGTCTGTTATTATTACCCCCTCTGCCTCTAGGGGTAAACTGACCACGTGTATCGGCGTGACTCCTTGGGATTTATGGAACCACATCTTTCCACCTTTCTGTCCTTTAGGTAAGGTCTAGAAGGGGTGGAAAAACGGACCCCTACGGCAGAAAGAGTCTTGCCGTCCTGTTCACACCTGGTCAATGTATCCTTCACTTGAGGGCCAAACAAAGCTGACCCATCAAAGGGAGAATTTGTGAAGGACACCTTAAAGGGATCTGCAAAATTACAGAGCCGCATCCAGGCTTGGCGTCTAAGAGCCACACCTGTACCTGCAGCTCTACTCGCTCCATCTGCTGCATATGATATCAGTCGCATGGAGGAGTTAGCAATAGAATTAAGGATTCCTAGCTGTGAAGCAATTTTTTCTTGAGCCCCTGCAGCTGTGGGATCCTGTACTACTTCACCTAGTTCCTTAAGGATGTCCCTTTGGAGTCTGGTGAAGTGACATAAGTAGTTCAGCGAGCGCATAGCAAAGGTCGCTGAAGAGAACATCCACTTACCATACTTATCCATGGTCCTAGAATCCTTATTAGGAGGATGGACAGGTACGGAAGGATCTGCAAGTTCCTTTTTAGTGGCAGCCGCCACCACCATGGCATCAGCAGGGACACCTTTCGTAAGGAATTGCTTTTCCGCAGGGGCAGTAATAAATTTAGATGGCCTCCTAGGAACTGGCTCTACAGAGTCAGGAGCAGCCCAAGCCTTTCGAGCAATAACCTCCATAAGGGGGTCGAAAGGCGGAGATACCCAGGAGGTGGAGGGCCGAGATCCAAACGCCTCTAGGCATACCGACTCATCCTCAGAGGGATTTGTGGAGGGCCAGTTTCCCCTCTGTTTTAGGACTTCTACGATGTCTGAAAAGGAGACATCCTCAGAGGGGGATCTTGGGGATCCCTCCGACTCATCTAAGTCGGTATCTGAAGTGATAGACTCAGGGGAGTCTAGGTGTTTCCTCTTACAAGTCCTCTTGCGCGGAGGATCTCCTGACTGATCAGGAGAATCCTCGGAAGAGGGGGTAATTCCCAGTGGGGAAACCTGAGGCGGAGGATCTCTGGGTCCGGGAGCAAGAGAGATGGCAGAGATATCGACAGGCACTGTAGAGGGAGGAGCTAAGGGAATAGACTGCTGGCTGAGCCCAGTGGCCAGCATACTCTTCATCACCTCGAAGGCCCCCCCCCCCCAGGGAGGTCTGAGAGAACCCGCTCCGAAGAAACCGGAACTCCAGGGCCCACCGAAAGGGAAGGCTCCGAGGCAGATGTTGGAGCCGAGCTCACCAAGGCCGAGGCTCCAAGGGGAAGAGCGGGGTCGGACAAGGGTCCGATGCCACTCACCCCCTCGGAGGAGACCAGGGAAGCCCGACCACCGAATCCCTCTAAGGAAGGTCTCAAAGAGGAGATAAGTGTAGATGCCGAGGGTGCAGAAGGGGGGGGGGTATCCGCCCCTCAGCCATAGCAGAAACTATCCCCGAAGACTCCAGCTCCAAACTCTGAGGTAGAGTCGAAGGAGGAACTACAAGAGGGTGTGGACTAATAGTCGTCTGTTGAGACGGACTATGTAGCATCTGGGCCAGTGCCTGTGATTTCAATAATCTACTGACCACCCTCTCTAAATCATGGTCTGAAAGCCTGGATGACCTAGATGATCAGCTCAGATGGCTCCGTTCCGAGAGGAGAGGTGAGGCCGGAGCCGAGTGTATCGGTTCCAAGGAAGGGGACCTGGACCTCTTCCTCGAAGGAACCATCGGAGCCGACGAAACCATAGATACAGTCGGAGCCGAGGACTTTTCGGCACCGACAGAAAGTCTCGAAGCATCGGCTCCGGCCGGAGCCGATACAGACATAAAAGTAACGGTGTCGGAGCCGGTCGGCGCCGACACCGAAGCCTGAGCCACATGGTGGTCGGAGCCAGTCGGAGCCGACACCGATGTGACTGAAACAGTATCGGCACCGATAGCCATCGGTGCCGAAGGTCTTTGTAAACCAGGATCGGCTCCAGCCGGTGCCGATCTGAACTCAGAAGGAGTCGGAACCGAGGCCGCAGGCTTGGACACAGAAGCCTGGGTCTTGGAAGACTTTGAAGTCTTACTCGGAGCCGACTTAGCCGGAGAGCCCTCCGGTTTAAGAGGGCCCCTTAAAATCAATTTATTCCTTCTCTCCTGCAGGACTCTCTGGCTAAAGGAATGACAAATCGCACAGGAGTCCTGCAGGTGGAGAGGTCCCAGGCAATATAAACAAGAAGTGTGACCGTCTGTCAGAGACATCTTCTGACAGCACGAGTCACACTTCTTGAAGCCTGAGACCCTCTCTTTGGACATAGTTGTACTAAAACACACACAACACAGTCCCAATAAGATAACAAAGTTATCTAACAAAAAATGAAAAACTAACCTCTCACACACACACACATCCTGACAGGGGGGGATGGGAGGGGAGAAGGCCTGACTAAAAAAATTAAGGAGGAAGGGTAATTTTAGTCAAAAAGAGGGCTTAATATAACTAAAAACGTTAGATATAAGGTTTAAAAGTGAAAGGGGGCTAAAGACTTTAATAAAAAACACTTACCAGGAGCTGGTAAAAGGAGGACCTCATCAGCGAAGCGGCAAACGAGATCTGGGTACTTACCGCCTTGCATCATGGGATATGGGGCTGCCTCGAGCTGGTAAAAGTGACTCTCGAGCTTAGCAAGTGCCGAGTCGGAGCCGAGGATCGGCTCCGAACCCATCAAGCAAGAATGAAGGCGAGATTGACAACTTAACATTACTTTATTTTAAAAAACAAAAACAGGATATATGAGCATTTGTATGCAATAAAGAAAAGGGATGAAAATAATGCCCTATTTAGACATGTGCGGGACAGTTCGAATTGTAGTACTTTTAAGTTTGCAATATTAGAGTTGGTGAAGGTACCACAAAGGGGTAGGAGTATTAAGTATATTCTGGGGGAGAAAGAAGTTAGATGGCAAATACTACAGAATGCCACTTCACCACCAGGTATTAATGAATACATTACGATTAAACCTATATTATTGAATAAAGTATGATTTATGTTAGAGAGGTTCATATATATATATATATATATATATGTTTATATAATTATATACATATATGTGTATATATGTATATATGTGGGTTTAATTTTTTGAAGCACTAGTTGTTGTTTGTACTACATTCACTATTATTTTGAAATGGAATTTGCGGACTCTTAATTTGTACTTGTTAGATGAGCTGTTATGTGATTGGTATATCAATTAGTTTGAATGATGTATAAAAATGAATGGATTTGCAAGGACAGTGTTCTGATGAAGTCTAAGTTATATTAGATGAAAGCGCTAAACCTTGAATTTTATTGTTTTTTAAAATAAAGTATTTTAAACTATAGCACTTATTATTTCACCTAACCAGTGGATTCTGTTGTACTCGTGCACGTTGAGCAGTTTGAATTAGTTGGGTTCGAGTTCGTGTGGATTTTTTTCATAGTCGTTGGTTATTATGAATTCACTGGATGAGCTTCCTTCTATATTTTCCCGTTAGGAAGGAAGATTTTCTCAAGCTCCAATCTGAAATGTCTATTATCAAAGGTGAATTAACGAGGCTAACTGTGTAGTCAACCAGGGAACACAGCTGATTTTAGGAACCTATCAACTGACGTTGTCTTATCAGGTGACCAACATGGGTCTCCTACTGTTCCAGGGAACCAGGAAGCGAAATGTATACGCAGTGTTGTGCCGGAGAATAAAGGGACCTCTAATGGTACGGTTGCAGCTGGTAGTCGAGCAAACAGCTTTAGTACTCCTGGGGATTTAGAATTAGGCAACAGTACGGAGGACATTTATTTGATTTCTGGCGCCAAACCGAAAAGGACAGTACCGAAACGCACGTATTCTGTAGTAGCGAATACTGCAGCACCAGGTACTGTTAAACAATCCTTTGTTCCCTTAGGGGATACTATCGCTTCTCGACAAAATAAGAATGTTAATAATGTTTTAGACACATTTGTGTTTGACAATCCATTTGTGTTCTCTGATTCTATTGTACAAGGACATAACCATAGCAGCAAAGAAACAAATGGGACTTTGAGAGACATTATATATGATTTTGGACACAAACTGAATGACATTAAGAGTTTGCAAGTAGAGAATTCTTATTTAAATAGGTGTATGGAATTGAAAATAGTCCTGATGGAACTACGCTTTTTTAAATGACCATTGGGTGTAGAACTTAATGATGAATTAATTAAGAAATGCAATGTCTTGTTTGACTCGTTTGGGTTTAGTTTCATGAAATTTATTCTGAAATGCAATGACTATACGTTAGCCAGTCTCACTAAAGAAGTCGATAGGTTGAATGATATTATTACACAAGATTTGGTCTTTGACCAATGGCGTGCTTTATTTGATAAACAATTTACTTATGCTGAAACAACTTCACAAAAAATATTTAAAAGGAAATGTGATAAATTAAAACGCGACTTACAGCAATATAAGGATGGTATCATGTACAATTGGAAGAATAAGGTTAATAAATCTAATACTGCCACTCAAGCCAGCGTGGCTGGTGGAAATGGCAAAAAAACTAGATATAATGCACAAAATTCATATAGACCTTTTTTAGGACAGGGGTACAATTGGGAGGAAGTGCAGGACAGGAATACCAATGCCCGGTGGAATCAACAGCCTCCACAAAATATGAACCACAGGGATCATTGGTAGTACAACCCATTGTGAAGTACGAGGTCCAATATGGACAGAATAATTTTTTTATTTATAATTATACATCTTTGAATATAACTGACACACATTTTGCCTTGTTTAGGAAAGGAATGAAATTTATCCCTAGAAGTAAATTTAATTTAGTTGACAATGTTATACAATTGAAGTTGTATTTGAGGAAGTTAAACTTATCAGTATATTTTAATGGTAGTAAGAATAATGGAAGGTCGACTTTGTTGTATAGGAAAAGTGTATTTACACCACAACTGCATCCGACCTTGGGCATCTTTGAAAAGGTAGTATTGGATGAAATGTATAGATATGGGCATAAGGGTTCACATTTTATAAAATATAACATGAGTAAGGAGGAGTTTCAACTCATGTGTGAATTATGTAGTGACCCTAATATTAGGATTATGCAACCTGATAAAGGCGGTGGAGTTGTTTTGTATGAATCCACTGACTATAAGAATGAAATACAACTTATATTACATGAAGCAGATCAATATGAAGTTTTATCCATTAATGAAGGAAACATTGCATATGGTAGAATTGATGCCCATTTGGAAGAGTTATTGATAGAAAATAGGATTGACCAGGAATTATATCAGTACTTAAAGGTTAAGTACCCAGTTATAGCAACCATAATAGGTATCCCGAAGATTCATAAGAATATGTTGCATCCCCCATTCAGACCTATTATATCGGGCAGTAGGTCTAAAACATTCCCCTTTGGGAAAGTTATTGATACTTGGTTAAAACCAATATATACCACCACCAATCATATAGTAAAGGACTCATGGGATTTTTTAGCTAGATTAACTCATTCTATTTGGCAACCAAATTTAACTTTTGTTACTATAGATGTGAAGGACCTCTTCACCTGTATCCCAAGGGAAGAGGGTATGGAAAGGTTTATTAACAGCATTCTTAGATGCACTGAATATACCTGGGATAAAATCAATTTAATAGAGGAATTTATGAGTCTAGTATTGGACTATAACTTTATATATTACAAGGGGGAATATTTTAGACAAAGTAAGGGCGTTGCCATGGGCACGGCATGTGCCCCAATTTATGCCAATATGGTCCTTTTAGACTGGGAATATGAAGCAATTTTTAGCAGCCGATACATGCAGTACATTAAAAGATATGTACGGTTTTTGGACGATGTATTTATTGTATGGGAGGGGGATAATACCATTATCCCAGATTTTATTCAATACATTAATACATCTACCTCTTATTTGAGTTTCACACACAACTATAGTACGGAAGGTATCGCCTATCTGGATACTTATATCACCTTAACATCTAATGGTTTTAAATCAAATATATATAGGAAGGAGACATTCAGTAATACATACTTGGAATACAATAGCTGTCACCCTGTAAGGTTAAAAAATAATATAGTTAAGGGTCAGTGTATTCGTGCTGCTAGAATGACTTCTGATTATAACGAGATGGTGATGGAGTTGAATACAACAGGAAATATGTTTAAACAGAGGGGATATCCTGATTATGTGATCAAGGATGCTATTGAGTATGTTAGTAAAATGTGGGGAATTAAATTTAAACCTTTATTAGGAGTATAGATAATATAGGCATAACTAATAGTCAAGGAAATGCTAGGGATTTTCATATGGCATGTATTTTACCTTTTAGTAACTATACTGAGGATATAAAACATATTATTAAGAAAAATTGGAATATTTTAAAGGGTGATGATGCAATATTCGCTCTAGTTGGTAACGAACCTATGTTTGTTAATAGTGTGGGTTATAATCTTAAGAGTAAATTTGAACACAATGTAATGAGTTCAAAAGGACAAAAGACAGGTACCCGGAAGTGTGGTCATTGTAATCAATGTAAGGCTATTATGGAGGACCAAGATATGCAGTTACTCAATATAGGTAAAAATGTCTTGCACTTTTGTCGTGGCAATTGTGACACCAAGAATGTCATATATCTGGCCCTGTGCACTTCCTGTCCTAGTTTTTATGTAGGACAAACAGGGAGAAAATTGAAAAACAGGATATATGAGCATTTGTATGCAATAAAGAAAAGGGATGAAAATAATGCCCTATTTAGACATGTGCGGGACAGTTCGAATTGTAGTACTTTTAAGCTTGCAATATTAGAGTTGGTGAAGGTACCACAAAGGGGTGGGAGTATTAAGTATACTCTGGGGGAGAAAGAAGTTAGATGGCAAATACTATTGAATGCCACTTCACCACCAGGTATTAATGAATACATTACGATTAAACCTATATTATTGAATAAAGTATGATTTATGTTAGAGATGTGTATATATGTGGGTTTCATTTTTTTGAAGCACTAGTTGTTGTTTGTACTACATTCACTATTATTTTGAAATGGAATTTGCGGACTCTTAATTTGTACTTGTTAGATGAGCTGTTATGTGATTGGTATATCAATTAGTTTGAATGATGTATAAAAATGAATGGATTTGCAAGGACAGTGTTCTGATGAAGTCTAAGTTATATTAGATGAAAGCGCTAAACCTTGAATTTTATTGTTTTTTTAAAATAAAGTATTTTATACTATAGCACTTATTATTTCACCTAACCAGTGGATTCTGTTGTACTCGTGCACGTTGAGCAGTTTGAAAGTATTAGTTTAAGGGTGTGCACACTTATGCAACGAGCTTATTGTACTTGTTTATATTTTTTCCCCTAACAGATGTTTGTTTTTCAACTGAATTGTGCAGGTTATAGGTCACATTAAAGGTGGGAAAAGTTTTGAAATGATTTATGGTGGTCTCATTTTTTTATATCATAAAAATCTGGCATTTTAACAGGGATGCGTAAACATTTTATATCCACTGTATGTCTGTGTAGTCTGTCGGTTAATTAGTTCATTTATATTTTGCAATGCTATTATCCATCCTGATGTGTTCTATGCAATAAAGCATATAAACAAACTACCCCACATGTTCGTCATCTATACTAGAGAGGGACGAGCAACATGGTGTGCCAGAATGGGATCCAGATTCCTCAGCTTCAAGACCTAGAGGCACTCTGTTAAGACTGGAGGAATATAAAGGAGTGAATGATCCCTACTGCACATATAACTCGTAAAACAGATCAGAAACGAATTTCAGGTATTAAAACTTGCACAAGTTATTTCTTAATTGCAAAATATGAAACGAGGCATTCAGACTGCTCTAAACAAATTTCTACACAACAGAAATATTCAAAATTAAGTTAGGTTAACAGAAATATTCAAAATAACTACGGAAAATGTTTGAAATAAAGTCCAGCTCACACAAAATGAATAAAATAAGGGAAACAACTGCATTTTTTCGCTAAGCTCAATTTTTTGCATGAATCAAAGCTATTCGAGTTGTCTGAAGTGTATAAAGTGTTAGTATGTTTTTGCAGTATTACAGTACAATTATTTCGCAAAATGCAGCCATTTCAAAACATATTTCGCAAAGTACAGTATTTCAAAGAGTTTATTGTGTATTTGAATCTTACTGCAGGCACATATAGTAGCTTGTTCATATATAAATCCAAGTGGGCCAGGATTGCAATGTGTTCTCCTATAATTTGATGTCATGGATGAAGGATTCCGTAGACCAGCTCCACTTGTGTTAGATAATAATATTGAAGAAAACTAGACAGTGTTTGAGCAAAAGTACAATATTTTCATGCAGGCTGCATTTTCTGATAAAGATGACCATACAAAGACATTTGTTGCCTCACAGCAAGAGGTTCTCCCATTCGATTCTCAGCTGGAGTGCGGGGAGTGCCTTCTGTGCGGAGTCTGCTTGTCCTCCCCGCGGTTGGATGGGCGTTCGAAAGACATGCGTAAATGGGTGTGCCTTCGTTGAAGGTTGAACGTCGAGCTGGCACCTCAGCGTTTGTGAAAGTCTACTGCCAATCATTAGCGGACCGGAGTTATGCTGTGGCGAACCCTAACCGGGAAAAGCCGAAAGACAAACAACAACAAAGACATTTATTTTGCTTAATTTAGCTGGCCACTGAAAGGGAGCATTCATTTGTGCATGCACCTGCTGTCTTTATAGGAGAGGGGAAAAACGTCATATAGTTGTACCGGGTGAGTCAAGGGATGACCCAAAGTGCTTAAAACTAAATTTAGAGAGATATGTAACCCCCAAATGAATGTTACAATGGAAAGGCACTTATTTTACACAAGAGATCAGAAGCCTGGGGAAACCTTTTCAGCATATATAACTGATTTGAGAAACAAGGCTAAAACGTGCTGATTTGGTGACTTAAGGGATGAGTTAATAAAAGACAGACGTGTGGTATTAAAGATGATGCTGTGAGAAAGATTTTGCTTTGCGACAGTGATTTAACTCTGAATAAGGCCATTGAGATTTGTCAGATATATAAGCTTACAGAAAAGCACACAGATATGCTTATAAATGAGAGATACATGCTTCTAGTAACTTCTAAGGCCAATGTTGATAGTATGCAGCATGTGGTTAAAAGAAAAAGGCCCAAGCACATGGCAGCAACTGTAAACTCTGCAACAGTCCCTGAGAAACCCCACACTTTTCTAACAAGTTCCAGAGCACGCACAGTCTCAGTGAAGCACAAGAGTGAGTCAGCAAACTCAAAGAATGGGCCCCCACCCAGTTCTATAGCCAACGGTTGCAACTGTGGTAGAAGTCATGAGCCTAAAGGGGAAAAATGTTTAGCTTTTGGTCAGTAATGTCACGAGTGTAATAAGTGGAATAATTTCAAAAGGTTTTGTAAATCAAAAGGGGCACATTCTTTTATTAAGAGGGAACATTCAAAGAAACAAGTCAATCAGTTAGAAAGTCATGACCCTTTTATGTTGATGATGTGTCAGTGCTTCATGAAACAGTCAACGCAGTAGATTTATGGGCAAAAAATGAAGTACTTTTTACTGTTCAGATAGATGGAAGACCCATAGTGCTCAAAGTTGACACAGGTTCAAAGTGCAATGTTACGTCTGGAAACATTTGCTAGAGTATGTACTGGTGAAAAGCTTGATTTGGCAAAGTATGCAAAGCTTGTTGCTTATGGTGGTGAGGAGATTCAAACTGAAGGCTCAGTGGTGCTTTCATACTACTCTGCTGGGAGAAGCTAAAACTTGTTATTTTATTTGGTCAAAAGGCATGTAAAGTCATTATTAGGGCTCTGAGACAGTTTGAAAATGGGATTGCTTTCATTTAATAAGGAAGTCCATCATGTTAGTTTGAAAGAGCGCTACTCTAAATTCACCCAGTATATTTTTCTACCTATGCTGATCTTTTTGAAGACATACTAGGCAAACTTCCAGTTGTGTACTCCACGAAGTTAGACCCAGATGTCAGCCCAGCGTGGAAAGTTCCAGTAGCTATGCAGAACAAAGTCAAAGCCGAGCTAGATAAAATGGTGCAACAAGGTGTTAATTTGTCCAGTAAAAGAACAGACTGAATGGGTATCCTCCATGGTGGTAGCTCATAAGAAAAGCTCAGATGATATCAGAATATGTATTGATCCAAGAGGTTTGAGCAAAGCACTGAAAAGACCTCACCATCCAATGCATACAGTCGAAGAAGTTGGTGCTATGATTCTTGTTAGAAAAATGTGTAATAGTAATATGCATGCTTAGTGCATTCGAGGTTTAAAAGGGTTAATACATTTATTCTGTTCACACTGCATGAATCTGCACAGTTATTAGAAACTTAACAAGAAGCATTTCATTTCTGCTGTCATGAAAATAATAAGAAGCATTTAATTTCTGCTAATGTCATGAAAATAACAAGAGACATTTCATTTCTGCTGTCATGAAACTTAGAGATATTCATTTCTGCTTATGCCATGAGAAAACATGCAGCTGCTAGAACCTTTGATAAAAAAAACAATAGATGCTTGAAAGTTTAAACCATAGTCAGCATTACTTGTACCAAAGCTAGAAATGTACCTTGAATCTAGACAAAATGTAACACGTATTAGAACAGTACAATTGAAGAAATGAAAAGTTGAAATGGACTAAAATAAGCCCAAGGCCAGGTTGTTTTTCTCAAAATGTTTTGCAAAACAGCAGATAATTTAACTTGGTCAGAAATAAGTCTATCAACATTTTCTGTAGAACCTACAGAAAGCTGTGTCTAACTACGTCAGCAATAGAATAGTAACATTTTCTGTGTGACAGGAAGAGAACTGTATAAGAATAACATACTAATAACCAGTAATTCAGACAAATCTTGTGCCTACATGCTTTGTCTCCTTGCTGCAAGTAATAAAGGGTGCCTTGCTTGAACCTAACGTGAATTGGTCTTTGAAGTTTTTTCCTTTGACAGATTGGTCCTTTGGACTGGAACCTTCTCTTCACCTCGGATCAGACAGGCCAGGTGGTTGAAACCGCACGGGGAAGAAACCAAATCGGATTCTTCTTATCTGAAAAGTCCTCCGACTGAATTGTCGTTCAAAAGAGGCCAGCCACTTTCTGATCTGCGACTGAAGGACGGGTCTCCTCGAATTGGTGATCAATCACGTGGGCTCAGGTAAGGTGAAGCTACTTTTTTCTGTTTTCTGTTCAGGGACTAGATGTGTATTGTTTTTGTTAGACTGTATTTTTCTTACAAGTCAGGGACAAAAAAGATTACTGTCTTGTCATAGATCAGGAGAAACAGAATAAGTAGGCAGTCATTCTGAAGAGACTATAACAAAATCCGTGGTACCACGTTAAAAAATTAAGAAAAGTTACGTAACGATCAAAGGGTAGAACAAAATGGGTAATAATTGCACAAAAAGACCCCAAAATCTGCTGTTAACAGAAGACGCAAAATACATGCAGTCGCAGCACGCCGACAATATTAAATATTATTCAAAATGGGTTAATAAGTACGAATTTGACGGAAAATTAGAAAAATCCTCGCTTATCAAACTTGTCAAACAGCTCAAAACCGATTGCAAAGGTCGGGTAAAAAAGCAACATCAATTAGGAATTCCTCAGGCACACAGGTGGATTGAGGAAGTAAACCGTAGGGAACAAAAGAACAAAAATTCAAAAGCAATGTTTTTAGATAAGGAAGATAATAACTTAGTAATAGCATCAACACCTCCACCTCCCTTACCAGAACATGAAGCAAGTGAACAGGTTAGTCCACCCCCACGATATCCTGTGGTCACTGAAGATAGAGATATTATGAAACTAAAACTGACTAAAATTAGAGATCCCATCGGGACCAGGTCTCGAACAAAGGCAGGTAACTCAGATGAAGGCATCGAGTTATGGCAAATGGTTAAGAATTCACAATCTATAAGAAAAGAAGAAGAAATATGCCCACTTATAGAAGTACCCAATCCTCAGGCAGGTCAGGACAATCAGGACCCAACTATTTTAGTGTATAGACCTTGGACTCTGGAAGACATCCGGAAAGCCACTGAGGGAATTCCCCATCCAAAGGTTAATTTTAGAAAATTCTCAGAAGATTTACAAGGAATGAGGCTGAGTTATAATTTAAATGGGGAAGAGGTAGAAAAGGTAGTTAGACAAATTGTAGGGCCAGACTGGTACATGATTAGTGGGAACTGGAATCTCTGTGACGCTGCACAAAGACCCCTCCCACATAGCAGCGCAGAATTAGATACCAGAGTAAAAGGTCTTACAGACCGCATCTCTGAAAAATGGAAACCTAGGGCAGACTGGACTTGCATTAATCAATGCATCCAACAAGAAGGTGAAACAATTGACCGGTATTATGCCAGTTTATTAGAGTGTTTTAATAACCACTGTGGAATGCAGGTTCCTGAAGATCAAACACAAGATTCCCCATATGAACAACAGTTAAAGAATGCATTTTTAAAGGGCAGTATTGCACCTATAAGCAGTTTCACTACAAAACACATGGTAGACCATCGTACAAGCAGGTTACAATCACTACTTGAATATGCTAGACATGCCGAAAGGCATTTTAATAGCAAAAAGAAAAAGAAAGCTCAAGTATTTTCTGTAGAAGATGGAGCAGAAGTTTACGTAGTACAGTCCGGGAAAAAGGGCAAGAAAAATGCACAGGGAAACAAACAATCTGATGAACGATCAGAGGACTTTGAAGGGCGAAAGAAAAGGGGAGAATGTTTTAAATGTGGTAAAAAGGGACATTTGGCAAGGGATTGCAAGTAAAACAAGAAGGCAGCAACGGAAGACAAGGAGGGTGAGGACTGACTATATGGTAGTCAGGAATCACTAGAAGGGGCTAGTGAAGAAGGGACAAATGGGAATGTGATACAGGGAGTAGAGGAAGTACTGGAAGTTAGTAACAATGAAGAAAATGAAATATTAGACCTAGCTCTATTGAGCTTGGAGCTTTATTTAGCAGACACGAAACCAGAAGTTACACTCTTGGTAGAAGGAAGGGAAGTCAAATTCTTGTGTGACTCAGGGGCATCACGAACCCTGATACATCCCTCCAAACTGCCAGAAAACACAGAGTCACCTGATTACATACTGGTCAAAGCAGCTAATGGACAGCTGTATTGGGAGCCTCTCTCCCCTAACATTGCAATAACTAATCCAGTTTCAGGATTGACACAAAAATGCAAAATTGTTGTTTCTGCAAAATGCCCAGTAAACCTCTTGGGCAGAGACCTCATGCAGCTATTTGGTATAGCAGTAGTCCCAACCATGCAGGGTATAGAAGCACAGCGACAAATTGATACCTTTGCAGTGCAATCGGAGGGTGAAATGTTTTATTGGTACAGCCAGGACTTGGTTACGACTGGTCCAGGGACTGTAACCGAAGAGTTAATGAATGTAGCCATCAGCAAGTTCCCCTCCCTTGACAGTGATAAGCAACACCTGTTGCACTATACCCTGTATTATTGTAATACACCAGGACCTGATAAGGAATATGAGCAAGAATTATTTAAGAATCATGCAGATTGATATTTGTAACCTATACTGGGACACAGAAGGGAACAGTGTAGCCAGCTGTTCATTGCCCCAGGAGTTCTTTACACTTTATAAATCTAATCGATTACCACGTTAGCTTAACCAAAAACAGAAATATAGAATGGGCAGACCTAGGAGAAAAAGTCACGAGATGGAAAAAACAGACAGAACTAGAACTGTCAGAACAGGGAATACAAATACAGAAGTTAAATTGGATAACTCAGACCAACCCAGCTGTGCACTTGCAGTCTGGTGAGGACAGCTGACTGACACTCCTGTTAAAGGAGGAAGAAAATGCCTTACAAAATACACCAGAGACCCTCTGGTCGACAGAAAAATCAGATGTAGGACTCATTCGTACAGCGGGACTAGTTACTATCGCGGCAAAGTCAGCATTCAGACCACAAAAAAGACAGCATCCCTTAAGAAAAGATGCAGAGGCAGGGATAAAGCCTATTATAGCTGCCTTACTTAAAGGAGGGATACTAGTAGAATCTCCCAATTCACCATGTAACACACCCTTACTTCCAGTTAAAAAGGCAAATGGAGAACGGAGTATGGTCCCAGATTTACAAGCTGTAAATGATGCAGTAATACCAAGGGCACCCACGGTGCCAGACCCATACACCCTGTTGAATGATTTGAAACCTCAACAGAAGTATTTTTCTGTGGTAGACATCAGCAATGCGTTCTTTTCGATACCGATACACACTGATAGCCAGTATTGGTTTGCATTCACATTTCAGGGGAAAAGGTATACATATACGCGACTACCAAAGGGATATTGTGAAAGTCCAACGATATTCTCGCAAGAAATGGCAAGCAACTTGGCGGGATTCACCCCACCAAGAGGCAGTCAGATTTTACTTTATGTTGATGACATCTTGCTGGCAGCCCCCACCCAGTAGGATTGTAGAGAAGATACCATAGCACTTCTACGATTTTTAGCCACTGAAGGACATAAGGTAAATAAAAGTAAACTGCAGCTTTGGAAAAAACAAGTCAAATACCTGAGATATTTAATATCCAAGGAAGGTAGAACATTAGATGAGGACAGAAAAATAGCAATTTTGCAAGCACCAAAACCCATTACCAAGAAGGAAATGATGTCCTTTCCTGGGTACAACTAATTTTTGCCGGAGCTGGATTCCAAACTATGCTTTGGAATCTGCACCTCTGACTGACCTTATATATAAGAAGCCTATGGCAGCGCAGGATTTGTTACAATGGACACCAGAGGCAGAATCTGCTTTCTGCAAACTAAAGCAGTTAATAGCATCCTCATTAGTTCTGGGATTGCAAACTGCCATAAACTTTTTTTCCAAACTGTAGATTGTAAGCAGGGTTACATGACATCAGTATTAACACAACAGCATGGGGATAAGCAACGCCCCATTGCTTACTATTCATCACAACTAGACCCAATGGCACGGTCCTTACCCCACTGTGTACAAGCAGTAGTTGCAGCTGCAATGGCAGTACAGGCTTCAGCATCAGTAGTCTTGTTCCACCCTCTCACTTTGAGAGTACCTCATGCAGTCACGATTATTTTACTACAAGAAAAGGTGGCATATCTTTCCCCTGCTAGGCATCTTTCCTGTATGACTAAATTGTTGAGCCAACCTCATATGACAATTGAGCGATGCACGACTTTAAACCCTTCTACTCTGCTCCCGACCCCTGCAGATGGCACACCGCACCGTTGCCTGCAGGTAATTGAGCAAAAAACACTACCTAGAAAAGATCTCACGGATGTCCCCTTGGATGATGCCGAGGTGACATACTACGTGGATGGCTCATGCAAAAGGGGTCCTGCAGGACAGAACCTAGTAGGATATGCAGTAGTTTCTAATACTGGGATTATAGAAGCAAAACCTTTACCACAAACTTATGTGCACAGGCAGCAGAATTGATTGCCTGACACGGGCATGTACCTTAGCAAAGGGTAAGTGTGTAAACATGTTTACTGATAGCCAATATGCTTTTTCTACTGTACATGTTTTTACGCAACAGTGGAAAAACCGGGGAATGATAACATCTACTGGCAAACCTATAAATCATGCACAGTTTATTTTAGATCTTTTAGAATCTATTCAGTTACCTCAAAGTAGCCATTTGCAAATGCACAGCTCACACCAAGCAACAAGATAGGATTTCAAAAGGTAATGCAAGAGCTGATACAGCTGCAAAACAAGCAGCTATAGACGTATTTCTTTTAAATGAGGAATTACAACCCTCTGAGATTTTAGATTTAGAAATGTTAAAAACAATGCAGACACTCACTATGCAAACTGAAAAACAACGATGGATAAAATGAGGAGCAATTCTGGAAAAGGGGCTGTACATCTCTAGAGAAGGGAAACCGATACTTCCCTCTAATTTGTTTCGATATGCAGCTTTGTTGAGCCATGGGCAGTGCCATGTCTCAGCAGAGGGGATGGTACAGTTGGTGAACCAGGTGTTCACAACGTATGGATTTACAAACTACTCTAAAAAATGTTGTTTGATGTGTCAGATTTGTAACAAACATCAAGCACAGGGGGCGATAAAGCCCAAGCAAGGGAGTTTCCCTAAACCACCATATCCGTTTCACACTACCTGTATGGATTTCATAGAATTGAACAAATGTGAAAATAAGAAGTATTGTCTTGTCATTGTAGATAGGTTTTCCAGGCGGGTGGAAGCCTTTCCAACCAAACATCCAGATGCAGCTACAGTGGCAAAAGTACTTGCAAGGAAATCATTCCTAGGTTTGGTATTCCGGAAAGGATCTACAGTTACAATGGTACACACTTTGTAAATCAAATCATACAGCAGTTGAGTAAGCATTTTGGTATTTCTTTAAAAAAATCATTGTGCATACCATCCACAATCTGCAGAGTTAGTTGAAAGGCATAATGGTATATTAAAAAACAAATTGAGAAAATTAATAGCTGAGACAGGAAAAAACTGGTTATACTGTTTGCCCCTGGCACTGTTGAGCATGAGAACTGTCCCTACAGCAAAAGGATTGATTCCTTTTGAAAAATTATTTGGAAGAGCTTATTATACCCTTCTCATGTCATCAGACCAGGAAGGTGATTTAACACTAGCTGAATATATGAAGAAGTTATTAAGTTCTAAACATCTACTGCAGTTAAATTCTGTTTCAGATAGAAAACAAACCAAGACATCAGAAGTGGCAGTGACGCCCGGAGAGTGGGTGTGGATCAAAAATATCAAGAAGAAGAATTGGTCATCGCCAAGGTGGGAAGGTCCCTACCAGGTGCTTCTTTCGACACCCACTGCAGTCAGGATAGCAGAACGAGCTTCGTGGATACATCTGACGCACTGCAAACTAGTTAAGAACTTTGAACTGGACAAAAATCTTACCTCTCCATCGGGGCCCTCAGCACAAAGTCTGGCTACAAAGGGGGGGTCAGATCAATAGGACTGATCCGTCTCAACCCCAGTGAAGAAACCATCGGTGCTGAAGGTCCTATTAGGGCAGAGAGTAAGAGCACGTGTCTGAAATAAAGATGACAGAATCCAGTAAGATCCAAATACACCTACTCGGAAGAGTCGGAGAAAACAGAAATGCAGAACAACTATTTCCTCAGAAGTGTTGCATAACCATCCTGTTGACTGTACTAGTGACAATAATCTTTTTGTTGTGGCCATTCCTTTTCATAGCCACACAAACTGAACTGAACAAGCGTGCAGAGTGGCATGCAGAGTGGCACCCAAACTTTAACACTTACCAAGCAATCAAATATGTGTATGCTGAGACCTTCAATGTTTCGAATTGTTGGATTTGCACAGCTTTGCCAACAGCATATGGGGGGGGGGGGCGGGTTACTGTTAACTTCAGTTCCCCTAGGAGCCAACAAGACCTGGGAAAACTTAATTTATGATACATCAAACGTCACATCACAAGATAAAGTAGCATTGCACTTGTCTGTTCGACAGAAGGGGACTGTGTGTTTTTACAAAAATGATACAGTTCAGGTGGGTTGGAGCAATTGCAATGTGACTGTTCCCTATAGATGCTACACTAAACCCAATAACATAGGATCCTATTGCAACACAAGCTATGATTCATTTGTTGAACTGATGCATAGGACAACTGGTGAAATAAAACATAATGCTGACCTTTATAGACAACTATCTATAATAGACAAAAAAAAATGTTTCATCCAGAGCCAGGACATAGTAAAGTTACTACCAAAGTAGAAGATTGTTACTTTGTATGTGGTAGGAAAGCATACAAGTGTTTACCTGAGAATTGGTCCGGCAGTTGTTTTTTTGGGGTACCTGGTTCTGGCCATACGACACACAGCAGTTTTACCTCAAGGGAAAATTCGGAATGTTCGAGAAATCAAGAAGCCTGTCAATCCAGTGGGGCAAATCAATGCGTGCTGGAAAAACCATTATGCTGTGGGCTTAAGGAAAAATGGACTGTCACATATGGACTTGAGTGATACTGTTATCTTGTGGGCAGGTGTACTGCCAGCATATGGAGCAACAAAATCAATCTAGGAACTGAGAAAATTGTCTAAACTTCTCGAAATAATGAGCAATGCAACCTTTTCGGTCCTAGAATTGGTGACTGATGAACTGACTGCCATGAGAACAGTGCTGCTTCAAAATCGCATGGCCCTTGACTTCACCCTAGCGGCGAGAGGAGGTATGTGCACTTTAATCCAGGAGGAGTGCTGTTCGTATATTCCTAACCACAAACACGAGATAGACAACCATCTTGAGGTAATTCAGCAGGTGTTAGCCATGACCAAACCAGGACCAAATCCATTGACGGACTTTTTCCAGAAATTGTTTGGGGGGTGGGGCAGTATCCTGATGAACATCCTGATTGCCATCTGTGTAGGAATGATCCTACTGGTGGTATGTGTGTGCTGCTGCATCCCCTGCATGAAAAGACTGATTAAAGACTTTATAGACATTTCAGTTTCAGAAACCCTATACCAAGGTGCTGAACTTGAAGAATTGCTAAAAAAACTGAAAATGCTTTCATAAGTTTAAACTGAATGACTCTCTTAACTGCAAATCCTGAGTAGGAAGAGGTTAGGGGAAGAAAAACTGTTTATGCTTATCTTAAAAGTAGAATAAAAGTATTAAAAGGGGGAAATGTTAGAAAAATGTGTAATATTAATATGTATGCTTAGTGCACTTGAGGTTTAAAAGGGTTAATACATTTATTCTGTTCACACTGCATGAATCTGCACAGCTATTAGAAACTTAAGAAGCATTTCATTTCTGCTAATGTCATGAAAATAATAAGAAGCATTTCATTTCTGCTAATGTCATGAAAATAACAAGAGACATTTCATTTCTGCTAATGTCATGAAACTTAAAGAGATATTCATTTCTGCTTATGCCATGAGAAAACATGCAGCTGCTAGAAGCTTTGATAAAGAAAACAATAGATGCTTGAAAGTTTAAACCATAGTCAGCATTACTTGTACCAAAGCTAGAAATGTAACTTGAATCTAGACAAAATGTAACACATGTATTAGAACAGTACAACTGAAGAATTGAAAAGTTGAAATGGACTAAAATAAGCCCAAGGCCATGTTGTTTTTCTCAAAATGTTTTGCAAAACAGCAGATAATTTAACTTGGTCAGCAATAAGTCTAGCAACATTTTCTGTAGAACATACAGAAAGCTGTGTCTAACTACGTCAGAAATAGAATAGTAAAATTTTCTGTGTGACAGGAAAAGAACTGTATAAGAATAACATACTAATCACCAGTAATTCAGACAAATCTTGTGCCTACATGCTTTGTCTCCTTGCTGCAAGTAATAAAGGGTGCCTTGCTTGAACCTAACGTGAATTGGTCTTTGAAGTTTTTTTCCTTTGACAATTCTAAATGCCACTGTTTTTCTGTCTTAGATGCAGAGAGTTCATTTTAGTAAATTTTGCTTGACAAGAAATCCACGTTGCTAACTACGTTTAGTATTCCTTTCGGCAGGTACAGATTTTTGAGAATACCATTTGGGATAAATTCTGCAAGTGAAGTCTTTCAATGTGCAATGAAGCAAATTTTTCTGGGTATCCATGTGCTATTATAGTAGATGATATTCTAGTAGGAGGTAATGGTGAAGCTGAGCAGGACAGAAACCTCAAGAAAGTTCTGGAAGAGCACTTCAAGTGAATCTTAAGCTCAATCCTCAGAAGCACAAGTTCAGGTTACGAGAAGTCACTTATGTTGGTCATTTGTTCACCAGTTCAGGTGTATGACCAGACCCTTCCAAGCAAACAGCAATTTTCGAGATGCCAGCTCCAGACAATGTTCGTGCCCTACAATGTTTTCTTGGCACAGTTAACTACTTAGGCAAGTTCATTCCAGACTGGAGCCAACCAGCAGCACTGCTCAGGGAGCTGACACATAAAGATGCATCTTGGTCATGGTTGGTAGAACAACAGAGAGCATTTGATATCCTGAAACAGAGAATTGCCAGTCCACCAACTCTCAAATATTATGATGTTCACAAACCAGTTACTCTTTCCTGTGATGCTTCGAAATTTGGTCTTGGTGCATTCACTCTTCAAGAGGGTCAACCTGTTGCCTGTGTGTCCAGAACTCTAACCCAAACTGAAATGCAGTATGCTCAGCTAGAGAAAGAGCTTTTGGCAATTGTGTTTACATGTTTGAAGTTCTATGATTATATTTATAGTAGACCTATTCAGATCAAAACAGATCACCAACCTCTAGTCACTATTTTGAGAAAGCCTATGCATTCAGCTCCAGCCAGATTGCAACATATGATGTTGAAATTGCAGAAGTACAATTTCAATCTTGTCTACACAAAAGGCAAACTTCTTTATCTTGCTGATACTTTATCCAGATTACCCAGCAATACCACTGAACAGCATGAAAATCAAGTTGTTAATCTGGTTGTTGATTATGAAGTTATAGAAGTGAGAAATTTTTCTTCCACGTCTTGATGAGCTTAGAAATCACACAGCCTCAGATCCTGTTTTACAGAAGCTCAGCCACTTTATTAATCAAAGATGGCCATCACAGCGATCTAATTTACCTCAAGAAGTGCAAGCTTATTTTCCTTACAGAGATGAGATTTTGTCTGACAATGGTATCATCATAAAAGGTGCAAAAGTTAATGTTCTAAAGTCTTTGCAACAAGAGTATATTACTATTCGCATCATGGCCACCCAGGAATTGATTCTACTGAAAGGAGGGTAAGAGGACTAGTATTTTGGCCTTTTGTGTCACAAGAGTACTTTCACCTTTTTCTGCATGTAATAGTACAAGTCACATCAACATGAGGAACTACTTCAGCTAAACCAGATTACTAAACTACCTTGGTCGACAGTAGCCACTGAGGTTTTTGAATGGAATGGTCAACATTACTTGGTGTTAGTAGACTCTTATTCCAATTGGTTCGAGATTGACCTACTTCCTAACCTAGCAACCGGTACTGTCACTGCTAAGATGAAGCGTCATTTTACAGTCCATGGTAGTCCGCACAAAGTTATTTCTGGCAATGGCACACAATTTACTAGCCAGCAATTCAAAAAATTTGCTGAAGATTGGGACTTTATTCAGGTTACGAGTAGTCCTGAGTACCCACAGTAAAATGGTTTGGCAGAATGTGCAGTTCAAAGTGCAAAGCAGTTACCTGAGAAGTCGAAACGAGACAATAGTGATGTTTTCCTGAATCTCAGAAATATTCCTCATGATAAACATTTTGGTTCACCTGCCCAGAGACTTCTGTCGAGAGAAACCAGAACTACATTACCAGCTAGCAGTAGCTTATTGGTTACAAGTGTTAAGAATAACAGATCAGTGAAAGCCCATCTGTTAAAGAAAAGCCTACTGCAGAAGTCTTACTAAGACAAATCCAGAAAACCGCTCAATCCATTACACGAAGGAGAGACAGTGAGAATGCAAATGTGCAAAGGTTATGATTGGATTGGATTCGTGAAGAGTATTTGTCCAGAGCTGAGATTGTACATTGTGGAACCACAAGGAGTCAAGTTTAGGCAGAGGTAGAAATGGAAATATTTGATGCCGGTGTCTGAGCCTGTACCACAGCACCTAGCCTGTGAGATGGAGTCTTTATTTCAGAGTGAGTTGTCCAGTGTTCCAGTAAATATCCCTGTTCTTGAGAAATTAATCCAGAAGTCCTTCATACGAACTGTTCACCTAAGATTGTCCCTGTTGCTAAACCCAGTTCTGATTACTATATTACTAGATCAGGTCTCATTTCCAGACCATGTTACAGATACATGTCAACTTGGACATGAACATTGTGTTTGTTTCTAATGTCTATATTAATGCATGTCTTACTCCAATGTCATTTCATTAAGGGCAATCTATTTAAGAAGGAGGATGTAGATCAATAGGTGTGTACAGTTTTATGAAGCTTTCTAGGGGCTTGCACAAGTGTATAAATACTGAGCATGTGTGAGCCTGACTGCCATTATGTAGTAAGCTGTTGAGATGTAAGCATGTATGTCTGTGTAGTCTGTCTATCAGTTTGTTTATAGTTTGTAATGCTACTATCCATCCTGATGGGTTTCTATGTAATAAAGCATATAAATGAACTACCCCACCTGTTCATCATCTATACGAGAGAGGGTCGAGCAACAGTAACCCACAACAGACACCAGAAACTATAGGTCTTTTAGCTTCACAAATAATGACTGTAAAATTATGAAGCATACAATTGCTAAGGTGATAAACAATAATAAAGGTAACCTAAAAACCCGGGTCTATATTACATGATCGAACATTTAGGTGATTGAACACCTTAACGTTCAATCACGTAATATTAACCCTAAAAACCCTTGTACCCAAATCAATTTGAATTTGTAAAAGATTGGTCATGCCTACTAAACCTAGCAGATTTCTTCCAAAGGGTCACTGAAGCCCTGGGTGATGGTCTGACAGTCCACAATGCTGACATTGATCTTGCTATGGCTTTTGACACCATCACACATGCTGTTATCAAAGATAAACTCCCTCAGCTTATAAACCTGTATGCTTGTCTGACAGATAGCAAATTTGCTGACAGAATCCACACTGTTAACCTAGGGAGTGCCACCAACGGGTTTCCACAAGTCTCTTTCCTGGGCCCCTGCTCTTTGGACTGTATTTCTCAGAAGTGAAAGCAGCTCTTAAGGGACTTTAGCTAACTATTACAAACTGGATGCAACATGTCATCAGATGTCAGATACTTAGATATTCCAGCACAGCCTGTACCAGACCAGTATCTGGTGTATCACTGGTTTACCTTAAATGCCAAAAAAAAAAAACTCATCACAGTTACCACTTTGGGAAAATCACCCTGCCCACTTCCTCATGCCACATTGCTGGCACCCCGCTCAAAACAGATGTGACTATCCAGGACATGGGAAGCCATATTAATAACAATGATTCTTTTGCTAACCATTCCATGGCTGCGATTAAGAAGTCCTGCCTTGCTCATGTTATCTGCAGATCCTATACAATTTTGGTTCCTCTATTCTCTTCCTTAGTTAGCACTATCCTTAAATACAATGCTTGTTTTAGAATAACCACACAAAGTACTCTGACCATCTTGAAAGACTCCAAGAGTTTTTGGACAACAAGATTTCTGGACCACACAGTTAAAGTTACCCTGACAGATTAAAAACCTTACCCATCTACTTTGACACAGACTCCTGAAGATGACCTCCATTTAGCCTTTTCAATCACTGAAAGTCCATACACCCTTTTTGAACTCCTCCACTTTTAAAGAACCAACAGTCTAACATTTGTGAAAAAGACCTCAATCTTCACTCTAAGAATCATACTATTTGCTGGTGTGACCCAAACACACTCCTGCTAAACATCACACACAACACCCTATCAACTTTCAAAACCAGATTTGAAGATTGTATGGGAGGACATAAATTCATGCCAAGGGTATGTGGAAATAACCTCCTTTCCAGGGTTATCCAATATACTGTCAATACCAAGTGCTGTTACGGCTAAGCTTCTCAATGGTCCTTCACTGAAAGCTTAGTATGAACCTATAACTCTATGTTATCATCTTTCTGCACAAAGGGTACAAGTGCTTACCTCCATGTTTGTTTATATATCAACGCAACTGACTTGCTGGATTGGAGCAAGAAGAGTTTTAGTCTCACCCCCCCCCCCTCCTTCAGAGTCTTTCAGGACAAGGCAATACACATAGATTCAAATTTCTTTGTGGAGATCTCTCTTCTGGAACAGCATTTCCCTTACAGCATACAGCAGCTATGGCACTATTAACAAACCACCTGCCAGTATAAATTATAAGAGATTAGACTGAAGGAAGGTGAGGAATAGTTCACCACACCAAAACCTGGTGACAGCAGCAGGGTTCTAATACCACAAACTCATCTGAGAAAGAGTTTCATTTCTACTGCCACTTGGCATCTGAGTAAATCCATTTCTGGAGAAAGACCAAATGCACTCAGACATGGCCAACCATTTTGTGAACACACTACATTTTTGTAATTGCTCTAAAATGGAGTAAATGTCAAGATTCCCCTTAAATGGACATTCTTTGATGGGTCCTATGGTGGGATTACTTTTTTTTCAACAGTATGAGATTCGCAACATCTTTTAGAAAATTGGCAGTGTGTGTGTGTGTGTGTGTGTGTGTGTGTGTGTGTGTGTATGTATGCTTGATGTCAACATATACTGAGATGCCACACATCAAATAATTAATCAGCTTCTGACCCCGGAGTCAACTATTTGGACCACAGCTATGAGCACCTTCCTGCACATCAAGAAATTACAATGTAAATGTGTCACCTACATTGTCAATATTAGCAATCAATATAAGTATATAGCTGCCTGACTGATGCAGAAGAAAAATTCATCGTCATGGATTGGCTGTCCACCTGTAGGAGGGATGGTGGGAGAGTACTCCTGACCTAGTCTCACAGATCAGCTGATATGGTAAGAATATGTGCATCACACAAGGAGGACATAGGTCACACAAAACATCCAGGACTCTCCTCACAATCCTAAGGGTTTAATAAAACCACAAAAATAAACAGGGTGGAAAAAGCCAGAGTAAAGTAAAAGAACCGAGATCAAGGTAGAGAATGCTGAATACTAAAATACCATGGTAACAAAAGACACCTGGTTCCAAGAGCTGTGGTCCAATTAAAAATGCCCAATGAAGTTCTGCACAAAACGCCAACTGGCAGTGGTGTGGATGTCTGTAATGGAAACAGCCACACTGCTAATGGTGGAAAATACCTACTTTACCATTAACCAGGGATGGTTCAGCAAGCCCCCTATCTTCCTAAAGTAAAGGAAACAAACTGGCCTATCTTACAAAATTCAGGCATCCATTTTAAGTAAACCCTGAACTAGTGGTGTTCATCAATATTGGGAAGGACTCCCCTCTCCCCCTGGTTTATGCCCAAGTAAAGAAATCAGGAAATGAATGCACTGATTCAGAACAGTTTGGAAACCACTTTAGGGAGAAAATGTGTGTTAGCCTTAAGGGATACAGAACCCTTGCGAAAAACAAAATTTCATTCATAGGTTTGATTGTCAAGTTTATAACCTACTAGCTGCCCAGTCCAGAGATTTGCTGGATTGTAATCATTGGACTGAGAGTCAACTTTACAGAAAGTTGGTGAAAAATAACAGAATCATATACTGCACTTCCCTCACCAAGATTACTTTTGATAGATGCTAATGGTTGATTTCTGCTGATAGTCAAGTTGATAACGATTAAACTCTGTAATCCCACAACCATGGAAAACATTAAGCAATGCATTCATTACTTTTTTTTTTTTTTTTACTGTGGACAAAGATCACCTCTACCTGTAAGAAACAGAATGTAATAGCATTTCCTGAAGCCCTTCAGTATAATCCATGTTTTCAAGGGTAAGATTTTTGTGTATTTTCAAGTTCATGTAGGCGGATTATTTAAAGGCTAAAAAAACACCATACTGTATTCAATAAGGGGTCAGATGAGTGAGGTGTAAACAGCTGTTTCCCTGGAGTAACTAGACGTGGCCTTTAGAATTAGACAGGCTACAGAAACATGCTTTCCTGAATTTGTAAAATTCACACTGGTTAAATTTTAAATTACTGTCTACCACTGTCCCTACTCCTTTTAATGAAAGTGTCTTTTGATATGACTGTTTATTTTTAGAATCATAATGAGTCCTTTTTGCCAAGTTTCATGTTACTACATTTATAGGTTGAGATCATTACTGCACCAATGGTACATTTCTGTAGACCATTTTAAAGAACTTCCGCAACTTTTTTTGAAGTAACTAAGTTACCCAATTCACAATCATCAATATACTTAGCCACAGTCCAGTTTCCTGTTTTGTACATGAGAAGAACAGTCCAAAAAATAAGTTTTTTCCATTACTGTGCCCTGCAGAACACTACTAGTAACCTCTGTTGCAACAGATGAGTACCTCTCCCCACCTAGACTGGGTCTACTTCAAATAATCAAAGTACCAGAATGTCGAATCCTGGTATATCGAAACGACTTTGTCAAAAGATCACAACATCAAATGGACAGAACATCGAACCTGGAACACTGAATACAGGCTACTGATGTGTAGTCAGTGTCAGCAAGGTTAATGTACCTGTAAATATGCCCTTTTATTCATGGTAGTGTAATTTTGCACTTGGTATATTTCATTCACGGGAAGTTTTGGGGGTGCAGAGGGATTGACCTCTGCAAATACAGAGGCATTAGTTATTAATTTAGTGTGGTTATTTTTAGGAGTTGTGTTCCTTTAAGGTGGTGTAGCATTATGGGTGCAGGAAGTCCTGGACTTTGGAAATGAGGTGTAGGGTGAGTTTTTTGTTTATGTTGTTCACCGGGAGGTTTTTGTTGATGTTTTGTGAGAGTTTTTTAGTGTTAGATTGGAGAGGTTTGCTCGGGGAATTGGTTTCGATGTTCTGTCTGTTCGATGTTGTCTTTTGGCAAAGCTGTCTTGATGTAACGGAGATTCAACATTTTGGTACTCTGATTATTTAAAGTAGACCCCCTAGACTTGGGTCCTGTTGCACAAATACAGTTTTTACTCACTGAATTAAGCATGATTTGAGATTTAGTGCTATTAATTGGTCAATTATTCCCTTGCAAGGGATGGTGGTGAACACCTTAATATGGTAAGAATAAGCTGATGCACTTATCAGCTCATCATCAAGTGCTGCTTTCGTGTCTTCAAAGAATGGGACAAAATTCAAAAGGAAAAAAAAATCCCTTTAACAAATCCACAATGTTCCATATATTTAATGTTCATTAAGGCTCACTCTATGACTTTACACAGAATACGGTCAGGTTGATTTGTCTAAAACCTTTGCGTTTTACTCCTCTCTCTGTGAAGTAATGTCATGACAGTCTACCACAGGTTACATACTAATATATTGCTTAATGCCGCTGCTACAGGTTTAGTCAAGGTTTCCTTGATTTTGTCTAGAAAATGGCCAGAGACATTGTCTGGATCCAAGGAACTTTTTTTTTTTTTTAACTGTGGCAGCAACTATATCTGTAGTTAAGGAATGTCTCCCAGTGTCTCTATAGCACTCTGACATATTTATTTGCCTAAAGTTTGTACAACATTCTTGTGCAAGCACATTTCCTGTACCCTGTGGCCAAGTAATCATTCCATTGTTTACAGATAACTGGTTACCTTTCACTATTTTTCATTTCAGTTTCTTTTTTGTGTAACTAAAGAATATCTTATTATTGATTTAAACCTTTGAGAGCAAGCAGAGTTCATAATTAGATCTGGAAGGTTTGGTAAGAAAATTGAAAAGTTTCTGTGACGTCCTTCCTCTGGGCCAGTAATCAAGAAGCCTCAATCCTCACCATTGACATCGGTGGGGAACGTTCACTGTGAGAAAAATTGACACACACACACACACACACACACACACACACAGTATTTTCAGATGCAGCTCTCTGCACCAAGTACAATTTCCCTTAAGAGCACACAGGAAATGGACACTCCAGTCCTGGGACTGGGCTTCCTCTCCAGATGTGACTCCCCACTGACCACTTTAAAGCTGAGTCCTTAGCTGGGTGTTCTAAGCCAATTCCTCCTCTACCCTCTCCATGAAATCAATGCTCTCAGAGTCCCTGTTCAAAGTAGCTGTCATATACACTCTCTTTCAGATTTGATTTTCACACACACACACACACACACACACACACACACACACACACACACACACACACACACACACACACACACACACACACACACACACACACACACACACACACAGACACACACACACACCCACCCCACCACCACACCACACACCCCCACCTGAACCAGAACACTATAAGGTAGATTTACTACACCACACCTCTTACCCACTTACCACATACTTTAATATAATTACCAGTTACACATGGTAGTGTTAAAGTAGTAAAAAAAGTAGTGTGTTAAACAAGTAGCAAGAAGACAGTAAGGAGCATGGCAGGAGCAAGTACTTTCAAAGGTTAAATATTTTCTAAAAGACCAGCTACAATGAAAGGTTTAGATACATCTAATGTTTGTCTTTTCGGCTTTTCCCGGTTAGGGGTCGCCACAGCCGAACTCCGGTCCGCTAATGATTGGCAGTCGATTTTTATGGTGCCGAGTTGCCAGACCAACGCCCAACCTTCAGCGAAGGCACACGCATTCACGCATGTCTTTAATAGGCCACTCGACCGCGGGGAGGACATGCACACTCCACACAGAAGGCACTTCAGCCGAGAATCGAACAGGAGAACCTCTTGCTGTGAGGCAACAACGCTACCGCTGTACCACCATCTAATAATAAATAATAATAAAAAATGAAAATACTGGATATCTATTTACAATAAACACCAGAATTTCAATAAAATACATATAAAAACCCCACACAGATGGAAATGGACAGATACAGAAAAAAACATTTAGCTAATGTCACTATATTTTTCTAATTGACTGAAGAATAATTGTCCCCTAATTACTTACTACAGCAAGGCAAGATAAATGTGGATGAGTGTCTTGTTAGGTCCAAAAAGAGTGCAGTCCTCACATCTCTCACTAGTATTCAAATACAATTTCACTGCTGGCTATAGAATGACATCACATCTACCCTCTCACTAGTAACAGAGCCAAGATCTGGCACTGATGTGTCACAATGCATACATTAGAACTTCATCTAAGGTGTATTGCAGCATTTGGAAACTGCAAAACAATTCCAATATTTCCACCCTTTCTGCAGAAACTAACAAGCCATTCTCTGGCATAAACAAAAAATAAATAAATAAGATACCAAGCCTGCCAGGCTGAAAGGCAAACAAACACTTTATTAACCAAAGATACAGGTAAGTGGTTTTGCGATTAACTTATGGCTTTATCAGACAAACTAGTGTACAGACAACCTAAATTTATATCCAATAACAGCCAATCAAGTATTAAAACCAATTAAGCACCTTCTAAAAAACATTAGCACATAGTATATCAAAAATACAAAACTATCTAGAAAATACCCTAAAGAATACAATGTAAATATTGAAAAATGTATAATAAGCATGAGTTAAAATCAATAAATCATACATAAAAAGCTAGTTAAAAAATTCCCATTAAATGCATATAACAACATCCACACTTAATGCTTCAGAGGGCGTGACTTCAAAAAGGGCTTTAAAGTAAAAACCCCATTTAAGCCTGGTGGTTTCTCAGCATTAAAGAGCAAAATCCATTTCTGCACAGCTCCTTCTGTCAGATTAAGTCCCCACCTCTCATGCTAATGTCTAAAACCTGTAAAACCATAAACTTACCGTTCTGTTCAGAGCCACACTGCATAGCATGTTGTGCTAAGGCATTTGTATCTTTCTTATTCTTGATATCTCTATAATGTTCTAAAATCCTGTCCTTTAGGCATCTGTTCATCTTCCCTATATAGAAACTGTCTTTCGGCTTTTCCCAGTTAGGGGTCAAGGCATGCTAAATTTGGCAAAAAGCGAAGTAAACTATGTTCATAGATCTGCAGGTTGCATAAAAGTCAAGTTCTATTCTAAACCTAAGGGTGGGATGGGTATACACCTGTGCAGTATGAATGTATCCACATGCTGTACACCTTCTGCATGCAAAAGTGCCCAATCTACTAGATTCAACCCTGGGCATGTACTGTTGAGCTTTATAACATAAATGCTTCTTAAGAGATTTATTGTTTCTAAATGAGAAGTGCGGTGTGTCACTTATAGTGCCTTTTAATTCATCTATAGTATGTAATAAGCTCCACTACGTTTAATAATGCTGCAGTAATGACTGATGTCACTCGAGTACTGTAAAGAGATCCTAAATACGTCATTATTCGGTCTGGAAGCATTACCCGTGTTAGTTACCACTCTATCTGTAAAATAAGGCTTACACCTATCTTCCCACTCCTTCCAGGCATCAGATAAAGATAAATCTATTTCTTCTTCCTTGTAGCCTCTACTTAAAAATTCTAGCTTAAAGAAGCCTAAAGCCTCTTGTAACTGCAAGTCATTATTGCGCAATCTCATCAACCGATAAACCTGACCTTTTAATATATTATGTGAAACATGGCCAGGGTGCATGCTGTTTGCATGTAAATAACTTTTTTCTCGTAGGTTTTCTATATGCACTTGTAGATACATTTCTCACATCAGTCTTACTGAGTTTAATGTCTAAGAATTCAATTACATCAAAAGAATAACTGTAAGTAAACATTAGGAACCCAGTAGTTGTGTGCATGTAGGCAATAAAAACCTTCAGTTCATCCAAAGTGCCATGCCATAATAAAAACAAGTCATCCACAAAACGAACATACCAAAGAATATGTTGATAAAAGACATTTGACAGAATGTTGGTAGTCTCCCATTGTACCGGGGACAGTTTTTAACTAGCTTTTATGTATGGTTTACTGATTTTAACTCATGCTTATTATACATTTTTCAGTATGTCTTAATTGCTTTTTATTTAGATTGTATTCTTTAGGGTATTTTCTACATAGTTTTGTATTTTTGACATACTATGTATTAATGTTTTTTAGAAGGTGCTTAATTGGCTTTAATACTTGATTGGCTGTTATTGGATATAAATGTAGGCTGTCTTTTCACTAGTTTGTCTGATGAAGCGATAAGTTATTCGCGAAAGCGATTACCTGTATCTTTGGCTAATAAAGTGTTTGTTTTCCCTTCAGCCTGGCAGGCTCGGTATCTTTATTTTTTGTTTGTACTTGTTACAATTGTCGTGCTGTTTCCTGTGCCTGTTTTTTGTTTGGTTTAAGCCATTCTCTGGCATCCCTGGGTGGCAATTAGTTCACCAGTAAGGACAATAGAGCAGCTTTCAAAAAGGGAATTGTATTACACCTAGAGCTGTGTATTTGGCAAAGTGCGATACTTGTCCAGAATTCTGTGTTTGAAAAATGGAACGGAATGTGACTTTAAGACATGTATTTATCAACATCTTTATGACATTACCAACCATAAAGAAAATAGTGCATTGTACAAACACTCTATTGACTGTAGGGACTTTAAAAGGTTTACCCTCAGTATCTTGGAAAAAATCCATATCAATTTGGGGGGGGGGGTTGGAAAGTATGGCTAAATAATCTGGCAGGTTAAGTTAGCTGGCACTTTTTCACAAGGGATAAATGAACATGTCTCTATTGTGACAGTTGTAAACATTAGGGCAAGCAAATTATAATATTTATAAAAAAACATACATTTTGAAGAAGACCCGCGGTAGTGGTGCTGCGGTAGTGTTGTCGCCTCACAGCAAGATGTTGTCCCGTTCGATTCTCAGGTAGAGCGTCTTCTATGTGGAGGCATGCGTGAATGAGCGTGCCTTCGTTGAAGGTTGTGCGTCTGGGCTGGTAACTCGGCACGTAAAAATCCACTACCAAACATTAGTGGACCGGAGTTCTGCTGTGGCGACCCCTAACCGGGATAAGCCGAAAGACACAACAACAACATACATTTTGAAGAACAGATTTTTATGATGTATATTTGGTTTTATAAAAAAGGCTCATTGCATCATATTTTAATTATATTTATATGCTCTTTATTAAAATATCATGACAATTAGATTACTAATTTAAAGCACAACTTTTAACAGTTGATGTATGGTTTTATAGTAAGGTATACTAAGTTTTGTATTACATATGTTGTGCATTAGTTATTTCTGCAACTTTAAGAATGAGATTGCCTTGCAGCTAATTATTTAATTAACCAATAGTACGGATTGGTTTGAATATTTAATGAAGGTTTATGGTGTTTTTTTTTTCATTTTGATGAAGTCTCCTTAGTGGGAGGAAAGGGCTCAATCTTCTATTAAACTGTGCTGTTTTTAACCATTTAGGACCATCAAGGTATCATTATTCTTTGGTTTAAATATGCAAAAAAGTACTGCATCCAAACTTGCATTTAATAGGCCTGGTTAAAAGATTTATCATCATATCCTGAGCCTGTACAGGGAAAATTTACAAAACAAATTCATGAAATATCTGGTCTTTGGTACAAAGACAGACTCAGCAAGTTGAACTTGTATTCAACTTATATTTATTAGAAGACAAGCAAAGACAAGGTGACCTTATTCATATCTTCAAACATTAAAAAGATCACTATTTATGGGAATGCCTAGGTCATAATAAAAGTAAAGAGAGAAAAAAAACAGTAACACTTCTGAGGACTTAATTGTCTAAATAAAAGGATTACATTTTTTCTCCCCAAAATGGGCAGCTGAAATTTACCTGAAAAGTTTAAAAATAGTAAAAACCTGGATTCTTTGAAGGTAGCCTTGGGCAGTTATACTCTTGTGCATAGTAGGCAAGCTGTAAGGGCATACTGTATCGTATTGTATTCTAAACTTCAGAAAAGTGAAATAATGTTTTCAGTTTTACAAAGCTATTTAGTTCTGCCACTTTAAATGTGCATAACCAGTAACAAGAGAAGATCATCTGTCTCACAGATGACATTAAGCAGGTAATTTGCACCGAGTTCTTGTGCACTGTACAAAGATCATTCACTTTAGTGACTAGTACCTGGTAATACTTTTTAGAAACTGAACTTACCACAGTAAGTAGGGCTCCACCTTGGAAATGTGGATGGAAACTGATGAGCTGAGGCCAGACACCGTCATCACCCTTAACAAATCCACTACATAAAAGGGAGAAAAAAGGTTCAGATAATGAACACCTCTTAACATACACTTCTCCAATCAATTTATTTATTAACAACACTGTGTTAATTATGGAACTCCAGCTTGCCCATGTTTCTTTTCAAAGAACTGTAGAGAAAGGCTCCAAGGAAATTTTGTGCAAGTTATAAAACATACACTACAGAAAAAAACAAATGAAATAATAAAAGTCTGATTAGCAGCTTATGCCCTGGAGAAGCTGGCACTTGGAACATCGGAGTGATGTGTCAGATGCTGAGTTGCCCACCCCAGCAGAAAGACTCTATGTTGGTTTATGAGGAAGTACTGTTCTGACCACTTTTGTCTAAGTCTCATGTAGCACAATAAGAAACAGACAAGTGAAATCAAATATAATCTGGCACATATGCGAAAGTCACAGCCATGGCAGGAATGTATAATGATGTAAAACAAACAAACAAACCTCATAATGCCAACAGGATACTAGCACTATCCTCAGCAGCTCAAATCTTTTCCCTGGTGCAATGAGTGGGCCACTGGGATCTCTCCCCTAAGGTGGGAAATTATATGAATTAAACAGGGTGGACAGGAAAGACGACTGATGTTCAGAGTGCAGCTAGGAAGCCAATAAATAAATTAAAATATGCACACAAAGGAAAATTATATTACACCCGTCTTAGCTAGAGATCTTTGAGGAATATTCTCCAGTATAATATTCACTCTACAAATTAAATTTATTACGACCTTATTACATCTAGACAATGTAGAACATATATCCCGGCTCAAAATAATCATTTCCATAGATACAACCTTTTGTTCCACCAGCATTTCCATCAAGGTACTCTGCAGGAATCTTTAATATCTGGCATCTTACTACATTCCAAAACATGTTCCCACTTGCCTCTCTTTTCCCGATCACTCCTCCAGCATTTATTATTTAACCAAGGAAAAATTCTCAGAGGTTTACTTGGGCATATAAAATATATATACAAACACTTCTATGTAAAAATCCTAAACCTTCTGGACTTTGTTGCATACTTGGGAGTCTTACAGATTTCTTTGCATTTTTCCTTTGTGAAATTACCTCAAAATTCTTTTTTCCCAATATTTTCTAACATTCTCTGATTGATTCTTATAGTTATCATGCAATATTTTATATGCCCTTCTAATTATCCCAATAACAGCAGCTTCTGTTGTGTGTGTATATGCAGTGATGGTGATGTGGGATGGTATAATAGTTAAGGAATTTACTTCAGAGATTCAAGGTATAGGATTTTAATTCTGACCTCTGATTATTGGCCAGGCTTGTATCAGACTGCTGACCGATGGCCTACTATTTACCTATGAAAAACTAAAAAAATCTACAAGAGGTGATCTTTCACTTAGCACTTCTTGATCCCGTTCCCAACAATCTTATCAATCCTTGACAGAGAAGGCAGTTTCTAACTAGCAGTCTAAGCTTCTGCTTAGCCGTATTCCGCTGTATTACCTTTCCCTCCTGAGTTATTTGGTGTTAATATCTGAATCATTCACTAATTTCCTCAAGTGAATTCCAGCCCCTTTGCTATTACCCAACCCCCTACTTGCAGTCATTATTTAATATAAAATCTCCTTTCTTTATTCCTGCATTGGCTTAGTTCTTACAATGCTTTCTCATACTGTATACTATTATGTATGATTGTTTTTCTACTTAAGGACTTGCCTCCAAAATCCTACGCTCTATCTCTCAAACTCCACCATCCATTTCATCATTGATTTATAACGGTCTGTCTGAGTTTTGTATATGGGCCTTAGCAACATAGCTCTAAAGCACCCATTCAAATCAAGTACACCTAAACCACTTTGTCCTATGGGAAGAATCAGTTTTATCTTTATCCCATTAACTCTTGCCTTCTTTCCCTCCCAAACACATTCCTTCAACTCTTTATTAATCATCACCCACAACTTCTCCTCTGGTTGATAAAAATTGCCTGTCATGTATATAAGACTAAAGAGACAAACATTTTCACTGCTTATCCATATCAATAATCAAGAGATTCCAGCTTCTCAATCTTTGCATTATCTTTTTTTTTTTTTTTTTAAGTACCTACTCGTATATCCTTAGCTGTCATAACAGAATGTTTTTTTAACTCTCACACCTAAATACTTTATCTTATGTTCCCTTAAGAACGGGTATTGCTGAACCAGTTCATGCACAGGTATACAGTTTACAGCTATAGCCTTTGTTTTAGCTTCACTATATATCCTGACAAGACTAGAAGTTGTCTCACCCACAACACTGAAATGTCCTTTTCTGGATTAATCAAGTAGAAAATAATACCTACAAATAACAGTTCATTTTTCTTGATTACTATACCAATTATATTACTGAATTTTGCTTTGCTAATAGCTCTAAACATAAAGCAAATAAATTGGGGGAAAGGGCATCCTTGCCTGGTTCCTCTGATAAAGCACAACTTGGCACAGCGGACCTCTTGCACCTTAATTCTTGCCTCCAACCTTTCACATATCCTCCTTATTAATCCTATTTTTCTATCAGGGAAAGCAAATATTACAATTGCCCTACTCATACAATTCCTGCTGACTCTAGAAAAATGCTTTCTTGGGATCAAAATGCACCAAAAATAGTATTTTATTTTTTTTTTACATTCTGCTGTTCTCTGGATCATCATTGTTCTGGTATTGATGTCAAATGTTTGTCTCCCCTCCACAAAAAATGATCCATAACTATCCACTTTGGCAATACTTTTAGCAATCTTTTAATGAATATAGACAAGCACTTTATTCACATGGTTTAACATTGAAATGGGTCTATATGAAGCTGGACTTGAAGGGCCTTTACCCTATCTGGATAATACAGCCACCACAGCTTTCAATATGCTGGTCCCCCCTTTTTAAACGCTGTTAAACAAAACCTTCCAGATCTTTATCACATTCTTCCATCCTAACTTTCAGACCTCAACTGGGATACCATCTGCTTCTGGAAACTTTCCTGTTGCTTGATTACACATCATCATTTTAACTATTATTTATATAATCCATTGAACCTCATTTTCCTCTAACTTTGACATAAGTTTTCTACAAATTCCATTTGTGACTTTTCTTGGTTCCCCATTCTCCTGCTTTATAGAATTCTTCATAAAATTTTCCAATCTGTCTCTAATACGTCTACAGGATCCTTAATTATTTTTCTTGTCAAACACTCTCTGAGTAAGGCAACAACTCTTTCTGATGTCAATGATATTGTGGTAAAAGTTTGTATGTTCTAGAGTTAACAAAAACGTTAATATTAACAGCAACATTTCTAAACTCATGTCATCCAAATACTCCCTTACATTCTATTTAGCATTCTATAGTTGCTTTAATTCTGGTTTTGAGAGATTCCCCGTCTGCTGCAATACTTTGCCATTTGTTAACCCCTGTAAATTCCTATTACTTCTTTCCCATATTTCTCTCTACCTCACCCCTAGGGTGGAAGGTTGGCATAATGGTTAAGGTGTTTGCTTTACAGACACAAGGTACAGTGTTTGATTCTCACAGGGGGTAATTGGCTAGGCTTAAAATGGCCCACAATGAACCTATGTTTTAAACTCCATTTTCATTTTAATCCACTCACTAGTTATTCTTTCTGAAGTAATTTCCATCTTCCCTAGTAACTCTTGAATCATATCCACTACCCATTTCTTAAATTCCACTACAGTGTCTTGTTTTTACATCATTACCTTGCATCTTTATCTTGTATTTTTTATTGGTGCACAAATCAATACAATTACTGCATTAGTCTCAAAATTTCAATTGACTACACATGCTCTTGTGAAGTTCTTTTATCCAGTCTAGCATAGTTACTGCATCTTGGGGAACAATACGTAAATTCTGTTTGAATTCCTGCTACTGAATTTAAATCTTCTATATCAAATATTTTTATTAAATTCTTCAGAAATATGCCCCCTTTTGCTAGATTTTCCCTTCTGTGCCTTCCTGATACATCCTCTATATTACAGTTTAGGTTCCAGACCCTACCCATAAAGAACATTTCTTGTTAAAGTCTTGTAATTTGGAGAAGTAGCAGCACTGTCACCCATTTGATCATTTTATCTTGTTTTCCAAGCCTATCTATCTTAAATCCCTTGTCTATAGCTTAATCTAAGGACAACTGTCTGGACATTGATCTCTATAAAAATAGGATTTTATCCCTTCATTTCGATACAATATGACCTATACTCTCTTTTTACTTTCCCCCTGGAACCCAACATCGCAAAATGATATTAAACATTTACAAAAAATACAAAATTACATTAATTTTACACTAATTCACAAAGCCATTTCTCCTGAGACATCATCCCCTCTCACTTAAACTTTTCACCCCCTCCCCCCACATCAGGTGTATCTCTCAATCTGAACCCCCACTACTAGCTCCAAATAGTAAACTCTATTACAACCCACCCCCAGCCCAGAAAACCACAGTGAAAAACTTCTCAAAAGCGAACTTCTCAAAACTGAAGTGGAATCCTTCAAGGCCCCAGGGCCAGTGGAAACTACGGCCCAAACTGCAGAAGCCTATATAAACGCATTCTACGGACATCTCCAGGAATGCATGGATCATGCTATCCCAAACAAAACCAAGACCCAATCATCCAAAGGCAGGCGCCCAGTCTGGTGGACACCTGCCATAAATAAACTGTACAAATGAAGGAGGAAGCTACTACATGATAGAGCAAAATCCCTAGTAGGGAAGGCATCTCTGATCAGTACTAGCAAAAAATTACGATCCCTCATAAAATCCTCCAAGGCCAGCTTCGAGAGAAAAATTGCACAGGACACCAAAGACAATCATAAGGCTTTTTTCAGTTATGTTAGGAACCTGGGATGCAACTCCCAGACTTGTTCTGAGTTGATTCTAAATGACAAAAAATACACTGAACCCACAGACATTGCCAATATCCTGGCAGACAGGTTCAGTGCAAACCCCCCCCCCCAAAAGAGCAGGTATCTATCCCGGCAGAGGGCTGCCTCCCAAACATCTCTGATGCTCAGGTGAAGGCTGCCCTCTCCAAAGCAAAAAAACACTGCTTCCATGGGACCAGATGGCGTCCCAGGTTGCGTCCTACATGAACTCCAAGAGGAACTAATCCCTCAAATAAAACAGCTATACAATCTCAGCCTCACTACAGGATATGTGCCCACAGAATGGCGTACAGCAACAGTGGTCCCACTCCACAAAGGTGGAGCCTCTATGGACCCTGGAAACTATCACCCCTTAAGCCTGACTAGCTTAGTCTGCAAGGCTATGGAGAGGATCATCATGGAGCTCATAAACAAAGACATTGGGGACCTACAGACACTAGATCCTACCCAGTTCGGCTTTGTCAAGGGCAGATCCTTCCTTTTGACCCTGATTGACTTCTTCGAAACAGTCACCAAAGCCATAGATGAAGGGAAGGAAGTCCGCACAGCCTAGCTGGACCTTGCAAAGGCATTTGACACAATACCCCACTTGGGCATCATAGATAAGCTATCCAGCTTAAATATAAACCCCTATGTCACAAGATGGGTCGCAAACTGGCTCAAAGACAGAACCCACAGAGTGAGAGTTGCTGGAGCCATGTCAGACTCGAAACCGGTCACAAGTGGCATCTCACAGGGTTCTGTAATGGGACCACTCTTGTTCGGTATATACTTTTCCGAGGTACAGGCAAACCTGGGAGGACTATGGCTCACCAAGTTCGCAGACGACTGCAAACTGGGCGCCATAATCGACTCTCCAGCTGACACAAACATCCTTCAAAAAGGTCTCACAGAGACAGATAACTGGTGCCAGCACCATGGTTTAAAGCTAAATGCCAAAAAATGTATAGTCATACCCTTTGGCAAAAACAATGTGCCCACAAATTACCACATAGGCGAAAACCCATTAAGTACAGAGAAAGTTATTAGGGACCTGGGGACCCAAGTTGATAGCAATCTCTCCTTTGAAAACCACATTGCCAAAGTGGTTAGAAAGACCTTCTACATAGCCCACCTCATCACGAAGGGTTTCACATCTAGATCAAGAAAGGTAATCGTGCCCCTTTATTCATCCCTCATCAGGCCCATCATAGAATACAATGCCCCTTTGGGATGTACCTTACCCGACACCTGCAGCAATTAGAAAGACCCCAAAAGTATCTCACCAAGAGGACCAAGGGTCTCAAACAGATGCCATATGCTGCTCGGTTAAAAAACTCCAGCTCTACTCAGTTGCATACCGCCTACTTCGAGGCGATCTATGCCTGACATACAAAGTTATGTCAAATCCAGAATTAATGGACATGCTCCACCTCAGTAAATCTAAATCCCTTAGAGCCACACGCCGAGGGACTTGAACCTCAGCACAGAAATAAATAGAACTTGCTGGAGGGACAGGTTCATAACCCAGAGGCTCCCTTCGCTCTGGAATAGAATTCCAGTTCATGTGAGGCAGAGCACCTCACTGAATCTCTTCAAGAAGAATCTCGATAGGTGGATGGGGGATCGTAGGTTTGTCCCAGGGATTACTCCCGTGTCACTATTAGACAGAGGGACAGTAAACTAAACCTTAAAAAGGGCACAGTATACTCAAATCAAGGGGTGGCGTAAGCCATACAGAATCGGGCTAGGCTTATAATTGCCCCAGGGCAGATAGCCTAGTATGAACCTATAACTGTGCATTCTCCATCCTAGCACCTAAACTATAGGACTCCATTCCTCTCTTAACCCGAGACATCCAAAAGTACTCGGACTTCAGACAACAGTTCAAAGAACACCTGTTCATCCAAATAAAGTGCAGCTGCACTCACTTAGGTCATATGTTACATGCACTCTACAGCTTTCTCACATACCCTTTATTTTCTATTTCATCCTTTCTTATCTCATCTCGTTATCACTGTTGCATGTCTCTTGTATTCAACTGAGACACTAAGGCACTATGATGGTTTCAAGTTGTAATGCACATAAACACATCAGCAGCTGTAACTGGAACATATATTTATGCTAACTGACTGAATCATTACTTCAAACATATTTGCATGTGCAGCTTTGTTCATGCCAGCATTCACTCTGACTGACTATACAAAATTGCACTGATCTTGCATGTGCTCAGTAAGTTCTATGCACATGCTATCTAGCTACAGTGGCTGATTAGGTATAAGTATATTCTCACTTGCCTCTTCTAATGTACTTATACCTCTCTATATAATGATATGCTGTTATCTCTATAGACTAAGCCATCAGTCATTATAGCTACATCTTATTCATAAAGCTCTGTTAAGCATAATTCCATTTTCCATCCATGTTATTGTTAACTGCTTCTTGAACTAAACACTGTAGCACATTCTTGTATTTTGTAAATATCTATATATATTTTTATTTTTTAGCATATCCTTATATATGTAAATATGTTTTGTTCACTTCTTATGTGATCCTATTCACACAAGTTGTGCCTGCAGATGGGCCACTGAGATCAGTGCACAATCCCAGTAAACAAATATAAAAAATGTTTTTACTTGCTTCTTTTCAGCCATTATTATCTTTTACAATGTAAACTCTGGATGCAGTACAACTAAGGAAAAGTATTTTCTTACTTTAATATCACTAACACATAAAAATCACTGATAAAACTCCCCTCACCTCACATTTAAAATACATCCATATGTACTGCACAGGACTTCTTTATTATATACAAACTTCTCAACATCTTAGCACAAGATATCTGGACAAAGCCAAAAATAATGGCGAAAAAATGTTATGTGCTTATCATAACATTCCATCTGAGTAGTTAGACTTCATTTGTCATCAACCTGTGTGCTTCGGATCCGAGACAGCATTTTCACCAGCATCAGATCCGAGTTCCAGGCTCCTTCCCTTACCCATAATACCACTGCATCTCCTTCCTTCCCTCAGATCAAGTTTGCCACCCAACACATGAGCCCAACTGACAATACCTGACCCACAAGTAAAAGCAAGAGGGCCGCAAGGGTACTATCTCTTGATTACTCAGGCAAAAGAACCCAATAACAAGGCCAGGGGGAATGAGGGAGGGATGGTTGATGACAAATGAAGTCTAACTACTCAGATGGAATGTTATGCTAAGTACATAACTTCTTTATCTGAACAAGTTAACTTCATTTGGTCATCAACCTGTGGGACAGAGTCCCCAGCTAGCATAACCTTGCAAGACCCTCATGGAAGGATATTCCGGAGCACTACAAAGCCAAAGGATGCTCTCCTTCTGGAAACCATGTCCAATTTATAATGAAAAATGAAAGTATGAGATGAGGACCAAGTAGCCGCTGAACAAATATCGTCCAAGGATACTCTGGACCAAAAAGCAGCTGATGTAGCCATGGACTTGGTAGAATGGGTATGAACCCTCCCAGAATAGGCATACCTTTATCTTTATAAACCTGCAGAATGCAAAGGGAAATCCACTTGGCAATTGTCACCTTGGAAACTGGTTTGTCTAGAAAAGGTCTAGCGAAGGACATAAACAATTGGTCAGACTTGCGAAAGGGCTTAGTCCTGTGTAAGCAGAAATGTAACGGCCTATGTACATCTAACAAATGTAGTTTATATCCCCCCTTGTTCTGAAAATTTGGAAAAAAGACAGGCAGATTGATTGATTGATATTTGACTCTGAAGCCACTTTAGGCAAAAAGGAAGGATTAGTCCGAAGTGAGACCCTGTCTTTATGAAAAATCATATAAGGGGGTTTAACAGACAATGCTTGAAGTTCTGACACTCTCCTAGCCGAGGTGATAGCCACCAGGAAAGCTGCTTTCCAAGACAAAAATTTCAAGTCCACAGAGGCAGCTGGCTTGAAGGGCGGAGCAACTAACGCCTGTAAAACTAAGGTAAGATCCCAAGGAGGACTGGGTTCCTTAAATGGAGGCCATAAAAGAAAAGTCCCTTTAATGCAGGTTTTTGCAAAGTCTGGAAGAAGCCAAAGACCCCACGTTTTCACCTACATGGAAATTAGAAATGGCAGCCAGTTGAACTTTCACCTTAGAAGAGCTGGCGCCCTGTTGGAAAAGGTGTACTAAAAATTCAAGAACCACTGGCACTGGAGCCGTAAAAGAATCTAGATCCCTCTGAGAAGCCCAGATCAAAAAACCCTTCCATTTACTACGGTAAACTTTTCTGGTAGACGACTTATGGGCTGACACCAGAATAGACTTAACGGGGAAGAAAGTCCGGGAGTCCTGGCAATCAATGGAACTGGAGCAGCCAAGCCTAGAGCTTCAGACTGCCCAGGTCTGGAAGAAGAATCCCCGATGGGTGCGAAATAAGATCCGGAATCAGATGCAAGATCTAAGAAGGAGCTACCAGATGAGACCACAGACAGGGAAACCAGATCTGGCGAGGCCAGAATGGAGCAATGAGGATAACTCTGCTCTCCAACCGCTGAACATTCTGTAAAACCTTTGTCATGAGGGGAAACGGAAGATATGCATAAAGAAGGCCAAGCATGGACTAGAGCATCTCTGGGGGACTCCCCCTGTTAGGGGATCAGAGCAAAGAACTTGCTGCACTTCGTGTTGAAAGGAGATGCGAAGAGATCGCAGCAAGGCCGACCCCACTCGAGGAAGATCTGCTCCGCTACACAAGGGTTCAGAGACCACTTGCAAGGCATTAGGATAGTTCTGCTCAGACTGTCCGCTAGTATGTTGGACCAACCCGGAATGTGCGTTGCTATCAGAAAATGGTTGGTGGAGATCACCCATTCCCACACTCTCATGGCCTCTTGACAAAGGGGGTAGGATCTGTTTCCTCCCTGTTTGTTGATGTACCAGACCAGTGACATGTTGTCTGTCTGAATCGCAATAGTTCCCAGAGGAAGAAAGGCATGAAGGGCCTGCTATGCCAATAACACCACTCTCATATCCAGAACATTGATATGCAGACTGGTCTCGTTTAGAGACCACGTGCCTTGGACTGCCCTGCCCAAGCAATGTCCCCCACCCTATTCGGGAGGTGTCCGTGGTCACCGTGGCTTGGGGAGGAGCTACAACAAAGGACCATCCCTCTACAATCTCCGAAGAGTGGAGCCACCAGGGGAGGGACTTCTTGCATGCCTCGCTTATGTGAATTGGATGAGTCAATGGCTGATCCACTAAGGACCACTGGACCGCCAACATCCACTGCAGAACCCGCATATGAAGACGAGCACAAGGAAGAAGAGTGATAGTGGCTGCCAAGGACCCTAGGGCTCTTAACACTACTGCAGCTGGGGGAAAAGGATACTGAAGAATCGTGAGGACATGAAGATGAAGGCTCCGAATCCACTCGAGTCAGAAAGACTTTGGATTGCAATGTGTCTATTCTCGCCCCTATGTAGTCCAGGATCTGAAATGGTTCTAGAGAGGACTTGGCTATATTTATAGTGATGCTCAGCAAGTCTGACAACTTCCGGAAATAATCCCTGGCTTGACAGAATAGATGCCTGGTGGGTGTGGCAAGGAACCAATCATCCAGGTATGGAAAGACCTGTATGCACTGAAGCCTCAGGTGAGCCGCTACTGCTGCCATGACCTTGGTGAACACCCTGGAGGCTGTGGTGAGACAGAAGGGTAGGGCCCGGAACAGGTAGTGACTGGCCCCTAGCCAAAAGTGGAGAAACTTCCTGGAACATCTGTGCATCTTTATATGGTAGTACACATCCTGGAGGTCTATAGAGCATATCCAGTCATTTTCCTGCAGGTAAGGCAGGATGGATTGTAAAGTGACCATTCGGAACCTTTCTTTGGCAACGGATAGGTTCAGAGTGGAAAGGTTGAGAATCAGCCTAGAGTTCCTCGTTTTCTATGGCACCAAAAAGAACCTGGAATAGATGCCTGATCCGAAGTGATCTGGGGGGACAGGTTGGATGGCCTGTTTGCTAAGCAGCTTTTCTACTTTGATGGCTCCTGCCTCCCTTTGCATGGGTGGAATGTCCAGGAGGTGCTTTGGGGAAGAGGGACGTGTCACAAAGGTAATTGTGTAACCTCTGGATATTATTTGGAGCACCCAATGGTCTGCTGACATGGACTCCCATGCCGTCAGGTGCATAGAGAAATGGACCCCGACTGCCTCCAGAGCAGAGCAGTTGAGCAACCCCTCAAGGCTGCTGCACAGGTCTGTCCAAGAAGGGTTCTCGAGACCCGAAGTTCTTCGGACCCCCCCTGCCTCTGGGCTGGTGTCTGTCTTGTCCCCCTCTGCCTCTAGGGGAAAAGGAGTCCTGAGTGTCCCGGGAATACTGAGACTTTCAGAACCCATTTTTTGCCCCGCTGATTCCTGGAGAAAGATCTTTGGAGGTTAGCGAAGCAAATCCTGATGGCAGACTGTGTCTTCCCATCCTTCTCACTTTGGACTAGTGTGTCATGGATCGTATTCCCAAACAAGGAAGAGCCGTCATAGGGAGCATTCGCAAAAGACACTTTGAAAGGGTCCGCAAAATTACATAGCCTAAGCAAGGTGCGTCGCCTCATAGCAATGCTGGACCTGGCCGCCCATGCCACTCCTTCGGTGGCATGAGAAAGGAGTCGCATGGATGTGTTGGTAACCACTTTCAGAGTGGCCATTTGCATAGAGAATGTGCGTTTATCCTCTGGCGACATGGACAATGGGGGAGACGCATCAGGTCACGCTGCAGTCTGGTAACATGGGCCATATAGTTCAGCGCCCTTTTACAAAAGGTGTCTGAAGCATAAGTCCGCTTTCCCAACCGGTCCATCATCCTGGACTCTCGGTCTGGGGGATGGACAGTGGAACTCTCCTGAGTCAGTTCCTTCTTCGTGGCAGCCGCTACCACCATGGCATCCACTGGGGACCCTTTGTTCCAGCTCGGTCTATCTACCGGTGGGCTCAAGATTTTATCTGGATGTTTTGGGATTGGTTCCACAGTGTCCGGTTCTTTTCATGCTCTGGTGGTAATGAGGTCCACCAGGGGTGGGGGGTGGGGGACACCCAAGAAGTAGATGGGCCCGTGTCGAATGCCTCCAGAAACACAGACTCATCCAAGGAAGGTTTACGGGCGGACCAACACCCCTGCTGGCGCAGGATCTCCATGATGTCTCCAAATGAGACATCCTCGGGGGGGGGGGATCTTGGGGAGCCTTCCCCTTCCTCCAAGTTGGCATCTTCAGTGAGGAACTCGAGGGAGTCCAAATGCCTCCTCTTACACTTACGTTTGTGAGGAAACTCTTCGGTGGGACTCTCCGGAGAGGACTCACGAACTGCTTGGGGTTCCTCAGGGGAACAGTCTGGGGCATGTTGAACACGGGCTGTCCCTGCATGGGCAAACTGGCAGAAGACACACTCAGAATAGAGGGGGTTGGGGCAGACTCCGAGGAGATAGTCAGTGGCTTCGCTAGCGAGAACCCTTTCCACCACATCAAATGCCGAGGGGGAGCGAACCTCCCGAGCAACTGACAGAAAGGATGCCCTCCCTAGATCTGATACAGGGATCGGAGCCAAGCCTGAAGGCGCCGAGGCTCCGAGGGGTAGGTCTCGGCCCAACAAAGTCAGAGCAGAAGGGGAAAAACCCAACCCCTCGGATCCAATGCCCAGGCTACAGCTACAGCTCCAAGAACTTGGATCTGACCCAGTAAGATCCGACAAGCTCAAGGTAACTGCTGGCGTCAAGGTAGGTGGTACCATTGGTGCTGACCCCCTGACTCTGGCACCTCTCAGATCCAGGAACTCTGAAACCAGATGATCAGAGAAGGAGCAATTGGGGCAAATAGTGGCAGTGAGCTATTCCCTCCAGAGGGAAAGGGAGCCAGCAAGACCCCCATCTGAAGCCGAGTGTGAACAAACCTTCGCATCAATCTGTCCATATTAGCTTCAGAAAGGCTTCTAATTGACCTAGAAGAGGCCACCGACGCCAGCCTAGTAGGACAGTGACTGAAGGTCCTAGACTAAGGCTGAACCTCCTCTGGCTTCGGGGAAAATCTTGGAGATCGGAGCAGAGGGGAAGTCAGCGTGGAAGGTGCAAGAAGCTTGGGAGGAGGAACCATCGGATCCGTGTGCTCCAAGGATCTCTTCCTCCCTTTCTCTTTTTCAAGGTGCCTTTTTTTCTCTTTTTTCTTTTCCCTTTCCCCGGGTCGGTGGTCGGAAGGGTGAGTCCCAGCCTGGAAGGGAGGAGAGGACACAACAGAAGTGAAGGGAGTGGTCACAGCTGTGACCATCGCTACAGAAGACGAGGAGGCAGCTGCCTCGGTGGAGGGGAGAGGCCTCTTCAGGATTAATTTAGCCTTATGGTCTTTTAAGGCCCTGGGGTTAAACCATGCACATATGGTGCACTTAGTGGTCAGATGAGTGGCTCCTAAACAAACAGCGCACAGAGTGTGGCCATCTGCAGAGGATAAATTATGGCCACACTCCGTGCATTTTCTAAAGACCAGCTTATGCTGATCTGCCATAATAGTGGCTGGCTAACCAACCCCAACAGTCAGACACACACTCAAAACACGAGGCGGGAAAGGGGAATAGAAGGCCTACGCTAACCCTAGACTAACAACAAACTACTATAGATTTTTGTTTAACTAACACTAAAACTCAACGGAGAACACGAAGGGGAGGAATAAACAGAACTAAAGAATTAGGAAACTCACACACTTTCACACAAAAAACCGCAAACAACAGTCTTACCACCTGGAGCTCAGCGATCACGATGCAGGCGAAGACACGGCAAATGAGATCTGAGGGAAGGAAGGAGATGCAGTGGTAATATGGCTAAGGGGAGGAGCTTGGAGCTCAGATCTGATGCCTGTGAAACTGCCATCTCAAATCCGGTCCAGATCTGAAGCCCACAGGTTGATGACCAAATGAAGTAAACTACTTCAGATCAAATGCTCCCAAATAGGGGCAAATGTTAAATATTACTCCTATAAATATAGATAGTTGCTAGAATAAAAGATATTGAGTTAACCATGCATTTTATAGAAGGACATGAAGTCAAATTAAAATATTTGTCATTATTTAGTAAATTCAATCATCACAGATTTTCCAGAAAAGCAGAATTATGAGGAACAGAACAAAAAATATGAGGCAAAAATCTGGACAGTTGAGAGGTAGGACTGTATAAAGTACAGTTGTGTACACTTACCATAAATGTAGATGTTCGAGTGTATTCACTGTTGCAGTCATTACATTTGGGTAATCTGCTGGCAGGTTGCCCTCAATCGGCCTGATTAACAAAGTCTTGGGTCCTGCGTCGGTTGCTGTCCCTTCTTCCATGACGTCAGGTCTTCAGGGGTATAAAACATGCAGTTGACGCCATTACATCAGTTTTTCTTGCCCCAGATGTCAGGTGCCCCCCAAATGGGGAGCAAATAAAAGTTAAAAACACAAAAATATACCTCCAACCAAAAGCAAATACACCAGAAAAGTTTTTAAGCATAGAAAAGGAAAGCAGAGGTATAGTCAGAGAAAAAAGTACAGTTTTGTACCTACCATAAATGTAGATGTTCGAGTGCTAATACAGCTGCAGTCATAACAGATGGGTTCTCCTGCCGTCAGGCCGGTCCTCGGTCGTCCGAATTCCAAAGTCTAGGTCCGGCGTCGGATGTCGTCGCTTCTTCCCTGACGTCAGTGCGACAGGGGTATAAAAGAACCAGCCGACACCATTTTCTTCAGTTTTTCTTGCCCCAGATGTCAGGTGCCCCCAGAAGGAAGGCAATACATACATTTATGTAATAATGCAATGCAGTATAATCAAAAAACAGTAGTTGCAAGCAAATACACCATAAAAGAATACCCCAATCAGGTTGTATGAGGAAGAGTTAGCCATTAGGCCTGTCCCAGAGGGGAAGGAGGGAGGGAAACCTGGACTGCAGCTGTATGAGCACTCGAACATCTACATTTATGGTAGGTACAAAACTGTACTATGTTCATCGTGCATACAGCTGCAGTCATAACAGATGGGTAGAATACCAAAGCTAAAAAAGGGGTGGTAGGCACTAGGTGGAACTAGGAGGAGCCAGGATGCCCTGCAAGACTGCAGTGGCAAAGCTTGCTCTAGATTTGGAGTATAATGGTAGGTGATAGTGCTTGGAGAAAGTATGTACAGAACTCCAAGTGGCAGCTTCCAAAATATCTTTGGTAGGAACCCCCCTGAGGAAAGCTGCAAAGGTGGCTGTGGCCCTTGTGGAGTGAGACCTGATGCCTGCAGGTACAGTTTTACCATGAAAAGAGTAACAGAAGCGTATGCAGTGGGCTATCCATTTTGAGATTGTCTGTTTGGAAATAGGCTTCCCTTGAACTCCTGTAGCATAGGACACAAAGAGTTGCTCTGATTTTCTGTAAGGCTTTGTTCTGTCCAAATAATAATGTAGCTGTCTATGAATGTCCAAGGAATGTAACAGTCTCTCTCCTTTGTTTTGAGGATTGGGGTAAAAGGTGGGTAAGTGGATAGCCTGATTCAAGGCTACCCTGGATACTACCTTTGGCATAAAGGAAGGGTTGGTTCGCAAGGATACTCTGTCCTGATGGAAAATGATGAAAGGCTGCACAGCCATGAGGGCTTGTAGTTCCGAAACCCTGCGAGCTGAGGTGATAGCCAGCAGGAAAGCTGTTTTCCAGGACAAATATTGCAGTTCTGTTGAGGCAGCTGGCTCAAAGGGAGGCAAAGTAAGTTTTTCTGGAATGAAATTGAGGTCCCAAGCAGGTACTGGTTGTTTCCTTGGGGGTTTTATATTCTTAGCCCCTCTGAGGAACTGTCTTAAGAGGGGGTGAGAGAATAAAGGAGGATCAGTGTTGTATTCTGCAGAAATGGCTGAGGCATGGATTTTGATGGAGGAGAATGAAAGTTCTCTGCTTAGCAGCTCAGCTAGGTACTGTAATATTTGAGGTAAATTCAGTATTCCAGGGTTCTGGCCCTTTTTCTCATTCCAAGCACAAAACTGTTTCCATTTTGCGGAGTAGGCTTTTCTAGTAGAAGGCCTCCAAAATGACATCCTGCACATCCTTGGAGAGTAGGGTCTGTTGTGATTTTAAGGAATCTTCCATGTGGCTAGATTGAGTGTCTTCAGCTGACTGTGAAGAGTTTTGAAGTTGTGCTGAGTAAGTAGAAGAGGCATTAGAGGCACGATCCATGGTGGGGAATGCGTCAGGCTCCTCAGGAGTGGGTACCAGTGTTGTCTTGGCCAGTCTGGAGCAATGAGAATCATCTTTGGTCTGTCTGCTCTGGTTTTTAATAGAACTTTGGGCAGCAGAGGAAGAGGTGGAAAGGCATAAACTGTCATTGTTGTCCAACTGAAAGAGAGTGCGTCCACTTTCCAGGCCTGTGGATGAAAGGTCCTTGAGCAGAATTTTGTCAATTGGTGATTTCTGTGGGAGGCAAAGAGATCTATGTCTGGCCTTCCCCATGCTTGAATTATCTTTGAAAAACTTGAGGATGCAACTTCCATTCGTGTGGATCTGTCATATTTCTGCTTAGGTTGTCTGCCAGCGTGTTTTCCTTGCCTGGCAGGAACTGTGCTTGAAGCTCGATTTACAATTCCAGAGCCATGTTCCAAAGAGACATGGCTAGCCTGCATAGGGGGTATGAATGGGTTCCTCCCTGTTTGTTTATGTACCACATTACTGTGGTGTTGTCTGTCCTTATCAATAGCTGGCCTGGATGCAGCAGGTCTTTGAAAGCTGTAATAGCATTTATTACTGCTAGCATTTCCTTTTGATTGATGTGCAGGTGCTTTTCTTTTTGGGACCATTTGCCCTGAATGCACCGATCTGTCATGTGCGCCCCCCAGGCGTAATCCGAGGCGTCTGTTGTGATGACTTGATTTGCTTGAGGCTTGCAGAATGGTAGACCTGTGTTTCTTTGGCATGCTTGAGCCCACCACAGAAATTCCTTTTGAAGACATGGAATCAGTGGTATTATTGTTTCCAAACTGTGGCTGTGTTGAGACCATAGGTTTTTTAGGTACCATTGAAGTTTCCTCATATGCAGCTTTGCAGATGGGATTAGTAGGATGCAAGATGTCATGAATCCCAGAGCCTGCAGGATTTTCCTTGCAGTCAGCCTGGTGAAAGGTTGCCCTTGTTTCTCTGGCATGAGGTAGGCCATCTGGGTGTTTGTATCCAAGCTGGCACCCAGGAAAATTATTGTTTGAGAGGGTATTAGTCTTGACTTCATTTTGTTGGCTGTGTATCCGAGAGATTTCAACACCATTATGACATACGCCAGGTGTTTCAGAAGTATGTGCTTGCTGTCCGCTTGGATCAGGCAGTCGTCCAGGTATGGGTATATTTGTATCCCTTGAAGTCTGCAGAAGGCAATTACTGATGCCAGGCATTTCGTGAACACTCTGGGCGCAGTAGATAAGCCAAAGGGCAATGCAGAGTATTGATAATGGGTTGAACCTGCAATAAATCTGAGGTATCTCCTGCAATCTTGTCTGATTTGGACATGCAGGTATGCCTCCTTGAGGTCCAATGTTACCAGCCAAGACTCCTTGCTCAGCATGGGAAGAAGCTGCTGTAATGTGAGCATCTTGAATTTTGGCACGAGTAAAAATTTGTTTAGGATGGAGAGGTCCAAAATAGGTCTCCAATCTTTTCCCTTTCTTGGTACCAGGAATAGTCTGGAATAAAAACCTTGACCCTGTTCTTGTGCAGGTACCTCTTGAATAGCTTTCATGTCCATGAGATCTGAAATTTGTTTTTGTGCCTCTGCCCTTTGATTGTGTGGCAGGTTTGGCATGCCTCTCTCATTTTTGGAAGGGTGTGAAAGTGGAATCTGTAGCCTCTGTCTAAAATGTCCAGGATCCATCTGTCTTTTGTGACAATATGCCAATTCTTTGAAAATAATGCCAGTTTTCCACCTAAAGGTGCTGCCATTTGAGCCTTGCTTGGCATGCAAAGGGGAAAGTCATTGGTTCTGCTTTCTGAATTGCTGTGAACTATCCTCACCACCTCTTTGTGTAGGTGCTTGCCATTGTCTGCCTCTAAACGATCCTTGAGATTGCCCTCTACCCCTCGGGCGCCTCTATCTACTTCTTTGGGGTCTGTCCGTGGCTGGAAAGGACCAATTTTTGGAAGGCCAATTTCTACTGAAACGTGGAGGTTGTACCTGTAGGAAATCTTTCACTGTTTGCATTGATTTTGCCTTTTCCTCCATTTTCTTTAATACCTCCTCAGCTTTAACACCAAACAATACATCTTTTTGCAGAGGTGCATCCAGTAATTTAGCTTTAACATGATCTGGTAAAGTTTGCTCTTTGAGCCAAGCATGTCTACGTATGACTGATCCTGTAACAGCAGCTCTACATGAGGCCTCTAAAGCATCAAAACCACACTGTAAGATATGTTTACCCACTTGTTCTGCACTATGTAACAAATCCTGCAACTCCTTCAAGTCTGGTTGTTCAGGTTGTGACATTTTGCTTTTCAACTGTGATAACAGGAACTGTTGGTACTTTAACATATGGAACTGACAGTTTAATGCCCTCATGGTTAAGGTGGCCGAGGTGTATACCTTCTTCCCCCACCTTTCTAAAGCTCTGGAATCTCTCTCTCTGAAGGTAATGGATTTTTAGCAGTGGAGGCCTTAATACCCTTGGGACCCTGTGAAATAGTTTCTGGGTCAGCCGCATGGCTTTTGTATAGAAATTGGTGTGAATCAGGAACCCGGTAATACCTGTCAGGCTTGACTGGAGCTGGAGGTAAAGAATCTGGGTTAAGGCAGGCCTCCGAATACACATCATCTAGTATGTCTAAGACGGGAGGTATAGCCAGAGGCCTGTGCTGAGGGAGCAAGAGGAAATCCCTAAGCCTTTTCTTGGAGTCTGAGTACTCTTGGCCTCCCAGTGGAAGTGTTCCCTCAAGGTATGTAAGGTTTCCCCAAAAGAGTAATCCTCAGAGGGGGAGACAGAGGGAATGGACTCCTCTGCATCAGAATCTTCAAAAGGGGAGTAAGAATGTTCCTGGTCTTCAGAATGTTCTGAAATAATGGCGGCCTGGTCTGAGGAAGAGGATTCTTCCTCCACTCTGGGCCTTTTGTCCGGAGGGGGTTGAGAACCCCTGATAAGAGTAATCAAATCCTCAGACATTTTGAGCATCTGCTTTTTAGGCATGGGGCCTTGAGAGGAGCCCTGTGGGGCTTGTCTTTTAGTATGCATGGCTGCTTTAGACTTAGTGAAAGCCTTGACGGAAAAAGAAAAGGAAGGCCTGAAGACACCTTGAGAGGTGGCAGGCCTGTCTAAACTCTGAGTTTCACTGCCAAGAGTGGCTTCAGTATCTGTAGTCGGGGTGTGGGCCGAAGAGCCTGCGACCTCAGGCACTGAGGACACTGCCAAAGAGGTGTCATCGGTAGTCAGGGGCTGCGTAGGCACCTCACTGAGAACCGGACCACCTGTAGTCGGCTTTGGCGTGGTGTCGGTAGAAGTCGCGGACCTCGTATGTCGGTCCTTATCTTTGCGTCTTTTACTTAAAACTGGAGTCAGAGTATCCGACGACATAATGTAATTAAACTTTTTACCAAAATAGTGTTGGGCGAACGACAGGCCGAGACGTCGTGGTCTGGGCCTAAGCAAGGAATGCAGAGGGAATGAAAATCCTTATGCGGTATTTGCTTCCCACATGAAATGCAATTATTAACTTTGTCTGACATCGGTCTGAGGCAAGAAAAGTTTCCAAAACGGGGTACTTAGCTTTCAAGAAGATGTCGGTTGAAAAATATTCGTAATCTCAGGAGCTGGCCGACCGGCACTTGGGAACTGCTTCTGCTTCGGGCACCGCGCGGCAAGAAAGACTGAAGAAAATGGCGTCGGCTGGTTCTTTTATACCCCTGTCGCACTGACGTCAGGGAAGAAGCGACGACATCCGATGCCGGACCTAGACTTTGGAATTCGGCCGACCGAGGACCCGCCTGACGGCAGGAGAACCCATCTGTTATGACTGCAGCTGTATGCATGATGAACATCAGGGGGCTGGAGGGAGGGTAACCAGGACTGCAACAGTGAATACACTTGAACATCTACATTTATGGTAAGTTTACACAACTGTACTATGTTCGTGTTTCACTGTTGCAGTCATTACATTTGGGTAGATTCCCAAAGCTATGGTTGGGAGGAGGAATTTATGCAGCATTAGGACAAGCTATAAGGCCCTGCAAGACAGCAGTGGCAAAGCCAGCTCTGGATTTAGAGAAAATTGGTAAATGATCATGCTTAGTGAAAGTATGTACAGAACTCCAGGTAGCAGCTTCTAGAATATTCCTGGTAGGAACACCTCTGAGAAGGGTTGCAGAAGTAGATGCAGCCCTGGTGGAATGAGATCTGATCCCCTGGGTGGTAGGTTTTCCATGGTGCTTATAGCAGAAATTAATGCAATGGCTTATCCATTTAGAAATGGTTTGTTTTGAAATAGCCTTCCCCTCTGTCCCAGCAGCAAAAGCTACTAGCAATTGTTCAGATTTTCTTCAAAATTTAGTTCTGTCCAAGTAGAATCTCAGCTGTCTGTGCATGTCCAAGGAATGCAGAATCCGTTCCCCTTTGTTCTGTGGATTGGGATAGAAGGTTGGCAAATGGATGGACTGATTAAGAGCCACACTGGAAACCACCTTGGGCATGAAGGATGGATTGGTCCTCAGAGATACCTTGTCCGCATGAAAGATGATGAAAGGATCCACTGCCATAAGGGCCTGTAATTCAGATATCCCTCTAGCTGAAGTGATTGCTAAAAGGAAGGTTGTTTTCCAAGAAAGAAATTTTAAGTCTGCAGTAGCAGCTAGCTCGAAAGAAGGTAGAGTGAGCTTCTCCAAAACAAAGTTAAGGTCCCAAGCAGGGGTAGGAGCTCTCCAGGGTGGTCTCAAGTTCTTTGCCCGTCTAAGATACTGCTTGAGCAGGGGATGAGAAAAGAGGGGTGGTTCTGTGTTACAGTGAGCTGAAATAGCTGAAGCGAGGATTTTAATAGAGGAAAAAGACAGGCCCTTGTGAAGCATCTCAGTTAAGTATTGCAAAATCTGAGGTAAATTGAGCGCTGCTGTGCTCATCCCTAAAGATTGGTTCCAGGCACAGAATCTTTTCCATTTGTCAACATAAGATTTTTCTAGTACTAGTTCTTCTCGCCTCTAAGATGACATCCATCACAGGTTTGCTGAGGGATGCTAAGGGTAAATTTAAGTGATTAGCCAAGCTGCAAGGTTTAATGTTGGGAGCTGAGTGTGCAGAATTTGTTTCTCCTGGTGAGACAGCAAGGAAGGTGTCTGAGGCAGGTGCCTGGAGATATTTGTGACACACTGCACAGGAGTGGGTACCAGTGTTGGCATGGCCAGTCTGGAGCAAACAAAATTATTCTTGGTTTGTCCTGTTTGACTTTTAGCAGGACTTTGGAGAGCAGAGGCAGAGGGGGAAAGGCATAGACTGATAGGTTTTTCCAACTGAAAGACAGAGCATCCAATTTCCAGGCTTTTTTGTGGGAAGTCCTTGTGCAAAATTTGTCCAACTGATACTTCTGGGGGAAGGCAAATAGATCTATTTCTGGGCTCCCCCATTTGCTTGTCAACATGTTGGAAATCCGTGGTTCCAGTTTCCACTCGTGTGGGTCCATGAGATTTTTGCTTAGTCCGTCTGCCAGTGTATTCAATTTTCCTGGCAGGAATTGAGCTTGTAGATGCACTGGCTAGCTCAAGGCTGTGTTTTACAATGCCATGGCTAGTCTGCAGAGGGGTAGGAATGTGTACCTCCCTACTTGTTTATGTACCACATAACCGTGGTGTTGTCCGTCTTTGCCATTAGTTGTCCTGGAAGAATGTAGTCCTTGAAGGCTGTCAGAGCATTCTGTACAGCTAACATTTCTTTTTGATTGATATGTAGGTGCATTTGATTTGGGTTCCATTTGTCGTGAATACACTTTCCTGCCAGGTGAGCCCCCCCCATGGATAGTCTAATGCGTCTGTAGTTAAGGTTTGGGCAGCAGGGGGTAGTGTGAATGGCAGTCTCTTGTTTTGGTGGCAGGCCTCTGCCCACCATAGGAACTCCAGGCATGGGCAAGGTATGATAGGAATCATTGTTTCCAGGATGTGACAATGTTGATGCCATAGACTTTTTAAGTACCATTGAAGTTTCCTCATATGCAGTCTTGCATATGGAATTAGAAGAATGCATGAGGCCATGAACCCCAAGGCTTGCAGTATTTGTCTTGCAGATAGCAGGGTTTTTGTGGCCACTTGTTTGAGGTAAGTTACCAAATGAATTTGCTTTTCTGGCGTGAGGAAAGCTATCTGGGCAGTTGCATTCAAGCTTGCACCCAGGAATGTAATCTGTTGAGAGGGTACTGGTTGTGATTTCTTTTCGTTTATGGTGTACCCCAGACAAGTTAGAACCATTTTTACAAACGCCAGATGATTTATAAGTATGGCCTGGTTTTCTGCCTAGTTTAGACAATCGTCCAGGTATGGATATATTTGAATATTTCTTTGCCTGCAAAATGCAATTACTGGAGCCAGGCACTTTGTGAATACCCTGGGTGCAGTAGACAAGCCAAAGGGCAGTGCAGAGAACTGATAATGCAAGTAGCCTGCTTTGAAGAGTAGGTATCTTCTGCAAGATTCCCTGATTGGGATATGCAGGTAAGCTTCTTTTAAATCTAGAGTTGCCAACCAGGCATCTTTGCCTAGCATAAGAAGTAACTGGTGAAGAGTCAGCATCTTGAATTTTGGAATGTCCAGAAAGGTGTTTAGAGTAGACAGGTCCTGAATTGGACGCCATAATTTGTCTTTTCTGGCTACCAGGAAAAGCCTGGAATAGAAACCTTGTCCTTTTTCCTCTTCTGGTACCGGTTGAATAGCCCCCATGTTTAAGAGGGAAAGTACTTGTTTTTGAGCCTCTGCCCACTGATTTGGGGCAGGTCTGGCCACCCGTTTGGTGTTGGCAACGTGTGGAAATGAAATCTGTATCCCTGGGACACTATATTTAAAATCCATTTGTCCTGGGTTATGAGTTCCCAGTATTTTGCATGAAGAGCAATCTCCCCCCCCCCCCAAAGGGGTGGCTAAAAGGTAAGTACTTGGTAATTTTATAGGAAAGTCATTGAGACTGTTTACCATAGGGGGGGTGTCTTGCTATTCCCAGATTTGGAAGTGGAGGCCCCCCATTGCTTAGTTCTGAGAGTCCCCTGGGACTGAAACCTGGTGCTTTTGGTGTGTCTGGGTTTGGCTTGAGAGGATCTGGAAGGAGCTGGAAAGGATCAATTCTTAGTAAGCCGGTGCCTACTAAATCTTGGAGGTTGCACTTGTAAGAAATCTTTTACAGTTTGCATAGATTTAGCTTAATCTTCCATCTTTTTTATAACTTCTTCAGCCTTATTGCCAAACAGGCGGTCCTGATTTAAAGGAGCATCCAACAATTTTGCTTTAACATGGTCAGGCAGAGACTGCTTCTTAAGCCAAGCATGCCTTCTAAGCACAGACCCAGTAACGGCAGCCCTGCAAGAGGCCTCTAAAGAATCAAAACCACATTGCAAAGTATGTTTTCCAACCTGTTCAGCAGAATGCAATAAATCCTGTAAATCTTATTTTTCCACACAGTCAGAGATCAACATAATTTTCTGTTTAACTGCCATCTCTTTTCTTAAAGGAGACAAACAGCTGTTTGGTCATCTTAAACTTATGCACCCACTTCAAATAAAAAGTACACTGCAGGGTCAGAGGGGAAGGCTATATCAAAGCAGACTATTTCTAAGTGGATAAGCCACTGCATTCGTTTTTGCTACTTGCACCATGGTAAACCTGTGCCCAAGGGGATCAGGTAAAAAAAAAAATAAATAAATAAATATATATATATATATATATATATATATATATATATATATATATAAACAGAAATATATATGTAAATGCACTTTTAGCAACATAAACTTTACCTTCATCTAAAAGCAAATACACCACAAAGGCTTTAGTATATAGTGAAGGAAAGAAAAGGTATAGAAAAGGGTGATGGGCAGGTGGGTAACCCGGACTGCAACAGTGAATACACTCGAACATCTACATTTATGGTAAGTGTACACAACTGTACTATGTTCTTCGTGTTTCACTGTTGCAGTCATTACATTTGGGTAGAATCCCAAGGCTATGGATGGGAGGATGGAACTAAACAGCATTAGGAGGGGCTATAAGGCCCTGCAGAACTGCAGTGGCAAAGCCTGCCCTGGATTTGGAAAAGAGAGGCAAATGATAATGCTTTGTGAAGGTATGAACAGAGCTCCGCGTAGCTGCCTCTAGAATGTCTTTGGTTGGAACCCCTCTGAGAAAAGCTGCTGAGGTAGAGGCAGCCCTGGTGAAATGTGACCTGATCTCCTTGGGCACAGGTTTACCATGGTGCAAGTAGCAAAAACGAATGTAGTGGCTTATCCACTTAGAAATAGTCTGATTTGATATAGCCTTCCCCTCTGACCCTGCAGCAAATGCTACCAGTAGTTGCTTAGACTTTATTAGAGATTTGGTCCTGTTTAAGTAGAATCTTAGTTGTCTGTGTACATCCAATGAATGCAGAATCCGCTCCCCCTTGTTCTGCGGATTTGGGTAAAATGTTGGCAGGTGAATTGTCTGGTTAAGAGCCACACTGGATACCACCTTAGGCATAAAAGAAGGATTGGTCCTGAGGGACACCCTGTCCGGGTAAAATGTAATAAAAGGCTCCACAGCCATGACAGCCTGTAATTCTGAAACCCTTCTTGCTGAAGTGACTGCCAAGAGGAAAGCTGCTTTCCAAGATAGAAATTTTATATCCGCAGTAGCTGCTGGTTCAAAAGGAGGCAGGGTGAGTTTTTCCAGCACAGAGTTGAGGTCCCATGCAGGAGTTGGTGATCTTCTGGGAGGCCTTAAATTTTTGGCCCCTCTAAGATACTGTTTAAGCACAGGATGAGAAAAGAGGGGAAGCTCTGTGTTGTAATGAGCCGAGATGGCAGAGGCATGGATTTTTATTGAAGAAAAAGATAGGCCCTTGGTCAAGCATCTCAGTCAAATATTGTAAAATCTGGGGAATATTGGGCTTTGCTGTGTCCGTTCCTTGTGCTTGGTTCCAAGCACAGAATCTCTTCCATTTATCAGCATAAGATTTTCTAGTACTACGCCTTCTGGCTTCCAAAATGACATCCATCACAGATTTACTGAGAGGTGTTGTTTGAATAATTAAATGATCAGCCATGCTGCACGGTTCAGAGTTTGGAGCTGAGTGTGCAGAATTTGATTGTTCTGCTGAGACAGTAGATGAGGTATTTGAGGCAAGTACCAAGGAGGAAGCTGAGACATATTCCTTAGAATTGGGTACCAGTGCTGACGAGGCCAGTCCGGAGCAACTAGAATCATTTTTGTTTTTTCCTGTCTGACTTTTAGTAAGACCTTGGAGAGAAGAGGCAGAGGGGGAAAGCATAGACTGATAGTTTTTTTCCAACTGAAGGATAGGGCATTCACTTCCCATGCTTTTCTGTGATAAGTTCTTGTGCAGAATTTGTCCAGCTGATAATTTTGGGGAGAGGCAAATAGATCTCTGTCTGGGCTCCCCCATTTCAGTGTTAACATGCTGAAGATTTGTGGATCCAGTTTCCATTTGTGCGGGTCCATAAGATTTCTGCTTAGGTCATCTGCCAGAGTATTTTGTTTTCCTGGCAGGAATTGAGCTTGAAGATGTATTTGGTAAGTCAAAGCTGTGTTCACAATGCCATGGCTAGTCTGCAAAGGGGGTAGAAATGTGTACCCCCCTGCTTGTTTATGTACCACATAACCGTGGTGTTGTCCGTCTTTATCAGTAGTTGTCCTGGATGAAGTAAATCCTTGAATGCTGTCAGAGCATTCTGAACAGCTAACATCTCTTTCTGGTTGATATGCAGATGCATTTGTTTTGGGCTCCATTTGCCCTGAATGCATCTCCCCACCAGGTGGCCCCCCTAAGCATAGTCTGATGCGTCTGTAGTTAGGGTTTGGGTGGCAGGGGGTAGAGTGAATGACAGTCCCTTGTTTTGGTGACATTTCTCTGCCCACCAAAGAAACTCCTGTTGTAGGCAGGGAATGAGAGGAATCATTGTTTTCAGACTGTGACAATGTCGACTCCATAAACTTTTTAGGTACCATTGAAGTTTCCTCATATGCAGTCTCGCATATGGAACTAGTAGAATGCAGGATGCCATGAACCCCAAAGCCTGCAGAATTTGTCTTGCAGATAACTGGGTTTTTGTTGTCATTTGTTTGAAGTATGTTGTCAGTTGCCTTTGTTTGTCTGGCGTAAGGTAAGCCATCTGGGCAGTTGTATTCAAGCTTGCACCCAGGAATGTAATTATTTGAGAGGGTACCAGTTGTGATTTCTTTTCATTTATTTTGTACCCTAGGCATGTTAGAAGCCTTTTTACAAACACCAGATGTTGAAGAAAAGTGTCCTTGTCCTCTGCTTGAATGAGACAGTCGTCCAGATAAGGATACATTCGAATGCTTCTTTGTCTGCAGAATGCAATTACTGGTGCCAGGCACTTTGTAAAGACCCTGGGTGCAGTAGATAAGCCAAAAGGCAGTGCAGAGAATTGGTAATGCAAAAAACCTGTCTTGAAGCAGAGGTATCTTCTCTGCATGATTCCCTTATTGGGATATGCAGGTATGTCTCTTAAGTCTAGAGTCACTAACCAAGCGTTCCTGCCCAGCATAGGCAGTAGCTGTTGTAAAGTCAGCATTTTGAATTTTGGAATGTCCAGGAACATGTTCAGAATTGATAAGTCCAGTATTGGATGCCAGGCATTGTCTTTTCTGGGTACCAGGAAAAGTCTTGAATAAAAACCTTGTCCTTTTTCCTTTTCTGGTACAGGTTGAATAGCCCCCATATCCATGAGGGACATAACATGTTTCTGATCCTCTGCCCACTGATTTTATGGCAGATCTGGCCATCCGTTTGGAATTGGCAAAGTATGGAAATGAAATCTGTATCCCTGGGATACTATGTTTAATACCCACTTGTCCCGGGTAATTAACTGCCAATTTTGAGCATGAAGTGCTAGTTTTCCCCCCAAGGGGGCTGCCAAAAGATAAGTGCTTGGTGAAGGCAAAGGAAAGTCATTGAGACTGCTTACTGTAGGGTTGTGCTTCGTTTCCTCCAGATTTGGAGGTGGAAGCACCCCATTGCTTTGACCTGTAAGAACCCTGTGATTGGTATCTGGAGCCTTTTGAGCACCTGGATTTGCCTTGAGTGGCTCTGTTGGACACAGGAAAGGACCAGTTTTTAGTAGGCCAGTGCCTACTGAACCTGGGTGGCTGCACTTGCAAGAAATCTTTTACAGTTTGCATAGATTTAGCTTTGTCTTCCATTTTCTTTAAAACCTCTTCTGCCTTATTACTAGAGTATCATGCTGCAAGGGGGCATCCAACAATTTAGCTTTAACATGATCAGGCAGATTTTGCTACTTGAGCCAGGCATGCCTTCTAACCACAGATCCATTAACTGCGGCCCTGAAAGAGGCCTCCAAGGAATCAAAACCACATTGCAAAGTATGCTTTCCAACTTGTTCTGCTGAATGCAATAATTTCTGTAATTCTTTATTTTCCACACAATCAGAAATCAACATCATTTTCTGTTTCAGTAAGCCCATAACCTGCTGTTGATATTTAAGCATATGAAACTGTCAGTTTAAGGCCCTGACTGCCAAGGTTGCAGACGTATAAACCTTCTTTCCCCATCTATCCAGCGCCCTGGAATCTCTATCAGAGGGGGTAGGAGTTTTGGCTGTAAAGGCCTTTACACCCTTGGGACCCTGTGAAATAGTCTCAGGATCAGCAGCAGGATTTTTGAATAGAAATTTGTGGGAGTCAGGAACCCTGTAATATCTGTCTGGCTTACTAGGAGCCGGAGGTAGGGAATCAGGAGCCATGCTTGATTCTGAAAACACATCAACAATGTCTAATACAGGAGGTATTGCCAAAGGCCTATGCTGAGGAAGGAGGAGGAAATCCCTATGCCTCTTTTTTGATTCAGAGAAGTTCTGACTCTCCCAGTGAAAATGTTCCCTTAAAGTATGCAAAGTCTCTCCAAAAGAGTAATCCTCAGGAGGAGATGCAGATGGGATGGATTCTTCTGCATCAGAATCCTCATATGGTGGAATATTAAATTCCTGATCAGAAGAGGAATAAGAAGAAATGGAAACCTGATCTGAAGATTCATAATCAGTGCCTTGCCTAGGCCTCTTAGCAGGGGCGGTTGGGAACCCCTGATCAAGGTAATCAAGTCCTCAGCCATTTTGATCATCCGTTTTTTAGGCATAAGGGCCTGAGCACATGGCTCATGCATCGATTTTTCAGACATAGAAGATGTTTTTGACCTTGTTTTTGAGGCTGGTGTCGGTTTAATATAAAAATGTTGAGGCCTGAAAACACCCTCAGAAGCTGGTGCCTGCTCAGTGGCTCCGGACCCATCCAAGGGAGAGACATCTGCAGGTTCGATACCCTGAGAATCTCATGGCATACTGGACTCCGAATGGGTCTCGGTAGAGGCCTGCGACTCAAAAGTAGCGGGTATCAGGGGCTGTGAAAGCACCTCACTGAGTACAGCTAATTGGCAACTGACTTAGGAGAAGCTTCGTCGTCGGTTTTGGACCTCGACGGTCTGTCTCTGTCTTTTTCTTTGCATTTTTTGTGAACTCCGGTAGTCGGATTGCTAACCGACGACATTTCAGGATAATTAAATCTTGATCCAAAATATTTAGAGGCAAAAATATACCAACGCGTAATAGTGCGTTGGTTAAATCTAGCAGAAAACTGACAGCACGGCACATTATGATCTGGGCCTAGGCAAGGAATACAGTACAAATGAAAATTCTTATGAGGTATTTGCTTCCCACAAGTAATGTAATTATTAACTTTTACTGACATCGGTAAGGAGCAAGAAAAAGTTTCCCCAACAGGGTACTTGGCTTTAGTTTGAAGACTTTGGGTCTGAAATTCGAATGCGAAAATTTCAGGAGTCAGCTGACCGGCACTTGCGAACTGCTTCTGCTTCGGGCACCTCGCTGCAAGAAAGACTGAATAAAATGGTGTCGGCTGCATGTTTTATACTCCTGATGACCTGACGTCATGGAAGAGGAGACAGCAACCGACACAGGACTCAAGACTTTGTTATTCAGGCCGACTGAGGGCAACCTGCCAGCAGATTACCCAAATGTAATGACTGCAACAGTGAAATACGAAGAACATCAACTGGTTGTGTACAGTCTGGGTGCAAAAGGGACTCTCTCCTTTGGTTTCTACCCTAGCAAAGAAAATAGGGAGATGAATGAACTGGTTCAGACATACTTCAAAAATCACTTTTGGGATTAAACATGGATTAGGCCAAAGGTACGACTGACACTTTTGAAAGATCAGGTATAACCACCATACACATGAAAGCATGTATCTATGAGTTCCAGCGAGACAGAAAATGTTTCTAGGATGTAAACTAACAGCACTGAATTAGAAGGTTTAAATGGTGGATGGTTAAGCATTTTAATTTTGAAGTTCAAGTTCTACAGAGATGAGGGAATCTTCAAAGGTGGAAGGAGATGCAGCACTCCACTAACTCCAGATCTTGGAGGGTTTGTATTGGACTACAATTCTGCTTTCTACAAGCTCAGCAAGGGTAGAAGCAGTTGATACATGCAACCTGACCATGGAATAACTGAGGCTCAAGTCGTATAGATGCCTGAGAGAGGTCAGAATGATCATAAGCTGAATAACTGGGTCAGTACCAGATAATCTTGTCCACTTTGCAGAATAGATCTTACTACTTGAAAACGTTCTGGCAGCCTCTTCATTTTTGACACCCCACAATGGGAGGTACAGTACAGGGACAAAACCCTAAAGTGGAATCTGTCATCTCAATGGTGGGAACTTCTTCGGCAAAAACAAGGTGAGCTCCATGTACTGCATGACATTCAGAAACCACACCCATCTTGGTCATCATGGGCTAATGAAAATTTGTTTGGGTCTTATTTTCCCTTAACTTTGAGATAAAGTACTGAATTGTCTGGAAGTAAGGGAAGGAATACATGGAATGACATTGTCATGAGATGGTGAATGCATCCACCATGAAATTGCCCATGCCCTGTTGCAATTAGCAGAAGGGGGCACGGCAGTTTCCTAAGTGGCAAACAGGCTGCTCTCAGGCATTCATCTGGTTTTGGAATAACTGAAGCAGGCACTGATCCCGAATCTACAACTCCAGGAGGAAAACTAAAGATGTGCAAGTCTAACAGCAAAATCACTTACCTTGCGATGGAAAACAGAGGGAGTAAAGCATCACTTGTCTGCCTCTCACTGATGGATACATTTCAAAGCTCTGCATAAGGGATATGATGGTATGTTCACTTGCTTGTTTGGGTACCACATGAATAAATGGGTGTCACACCAAATAAGAGTCCCCAGAAAGTACAGTTGTGCACACTTACCATAAATGTAGATGTCTGAGTGCATTCACTGTTGCAGTCATCACCTGTGGGTTATCCCTGCTGTGGTAGCCCTTGGCAGCCTGAATACCAGAGTCAATGTTTTTGTGCTCTGGTTGCTGTCACCTGTAGTCTGACGTCAGGTCATCAGAACTATAACGCAAGGTAGCCAACGTCATTAAATCAGTTTTTCTTGCCCTAACTCGTCAGAAGCACAAGGGAAAAGGGGGAAGTGGTCCTGGTGGCTAACAACCACCCTGGGAAGCAAGTGTCTCCATAAGGGAAGATGAGAAAAGGGGGATGGATGGAGGGAAACCAAGACTGCAACAGTGAATACACTCAAACATCTAAATTTATGGTAAGTGTACACAGCTGTACTATGTTTTTCATGTTTCACTGTTGCAGCCATCACCTGTGGGAGGATTCCCAAAGGTGAGGTAAAGGGTGGAAGGAAGAATAGAGTCCTAGGTATGGGTCAAGAGGCCCTGCAGAATTGCAGAGGCAAACCCTGTCCTAGACTTTGGAAAAAAAGGTAGGTGGTAATGCTTTGTAAAGGTATGGACAGAGGTCCAGGTGGCCGCTTCCAATATGTCCCTAGTAGGTACTCCTCTGAGGGAGGCAGTGGAAGTGGAGGTTGCCTTAGTGGAGTGGGTACGGATTGACCTAGGGATGGGTTTCCCATGTAGTCTGTAGCAGAAATGGATACAGTGTGAAATCCATTTGGAAATGGTTTATTTGGATATGGGCTTCCCCTCTGCTCCTGGGGCAAAGCTTACAAAAAGCTGGTCAGATTTTCTGAATGGCTTAGTGCGGTCCAGATAGCATCCGAGTTGTCTGTGCACATCTAATGAGTGCAGAATTCTTTCCCCCTTATTTTGGGGGTTAAGAAAAAAGGTGGGAAGGTGTATGGCCTGGTTAAGGGTCACATCAGATACCACCTTTAGCATAAAGGAGGGATTAGTCCTCAGGGAGACTCTGTCTGCATGGAAAAATATGAAAGGCTCGACCGCCTTGACAGCATGAAGTTCTGAGACCCTTCTGGCAGAGGTGATAACTAGTAGGAAGGCAGTCTTCCAGGAGAGGTATTTCAATTTTGTTGAAGCTGCAGGTTCGAAAGGAGGTAAGGTTAGTTTCTCTAACACATAATTCAGGTCCCAGGGTGGAGTAGGAGGTCTTCTGGGAGGCCTGATATTAGAAGCCCCTCTGAGGAATTGCTTAACCAATGGATGAGAGAAGAGGCATGAGCCTGAATCATAATGGGCAAAGATGGCCGAGGCATGGATTTTAATAGAGGAGAAAGAGAGACTACTATTGAGCAACTCTGCTAAGTAATCCAGGATGAGGGGGATGGAAGGTTGGGAGGTACTGGCCCATTTTGATTGCTTCCAGGAGCAGAATCTTTCCCATTTTCCTGCATAAGATTTTCTTGTGCTGGGCGTTCTGGCCTCTGTGATGATGTCCAGGACCTGTTTGCTTAACAGTGACTTCTTGTTTGTTTTTAGTCTATGAGCCATGCTGAACATTTGCGAGTCTATAGGTCTGGATGCAGTACCCTTCCCCTCTCCTGGGTCAAGAGGTCTGATCTTAGGGGAAACAGCTTGGAGGGCTGTAGGGTCAGAGTGCGCATTAAGGGGTACCAATGTTGTCTGGGCCAATCTGGAGCGATGAGGATGGCCTTTGGTCTCTCCTTTCTTATTTTTATCAGAACCTTGGGAAGAAGGGGCAGAGGAGGCTATGCGTACACAAAGAGGGAGCTCCAGGGGAAGGTCAATGCATCCACCTTCCATGCTAGGAGGTGATAATCTCTGGTGCAAAACTTGTGCAGCTGGTGGTTGAGGTGTGAGGCAAAAAGGTCCACCTCTGGGGTCCCCCACTCCTGGGTAATTTGCAGAAAGATTTCTCTGTGGAGCTGCCATTCGTGGGGGTCCAGTAAGTTTCTGCTTAGGTGGTCTGCCACTGTGCTGTTGATCCCTGATAAGTACTGGGCAATTAGGTGTAGTCCCATGGAGGTGACCGTAAGCCACAGACTCATGGCTAAGCTGCACAGGGGGTAAGACTGGGTGCCCCCCTGTTTGTTGATGTACCATATTACTGCGGTGTTGTCTGTTTTTATAAGGAGGACCCCTGGCCTGAGATGGGGTTGGAAGGAAGCCAGAGCATTTTGCACTGCCATCATTTCTTTCTGGTTGATGTGCAAGTGGAGTTCCTGGGCATTCCAAAGGCCTTGGGTACACCTGCCTGCTAGGTGAGCACCCCAAGCTATGTATGAGGCGTCGGTGATGATTGTCTGACCGGAAGGGGAGAGGATGAAGGGAAGACCCTTGTTCATGGCACAGGCCTCTGCCCACCAGAGAAATTTGTCCCTTATGCAAGGGATCAGTAGGAGGGTGGTCTCTAGGGACTGAGAGTGCTGACACCAAAGGTTCTTTCAGTACCACAATCTTTCTCATGTGAAGCCTGGTGAGAGGAATGAGGAGGATGCAAGATGCCATATATCCCAGGGCTTGCAGGAACTTCCTCGCAGTGAGATGACTTTTGGAAGCCAGCTGGGTGAAGTAGAGAGGCAGGAAACTGCTTTTCTGGGGATAGGAAGGCCAATAGGGTTGCTGTGTCTAGCACAGCTCCCAGGAAAACAATTTTCCTGGTGGGGTTTTGCTTTGATTTTTTTCTCGTTGATGGTGAACTCTAGGGAAGTTAGGAGATTTTTTGACAAAGAAAAGGTCCTGGAGCAACTTTTCCTTGCTGTTCGCCTGAATGAGGCAGTCGACCAGGTAAGGGTAAATCTGTATATTTCTCTGTTTGCAGAAAGCTATAGCCGGGGCCAAGCATTTGGTGAATATTCTAGGAGCAGTAGATAAGCCAAAGGGCAGTGCCGAGAACTGAAAGTGCTGATTGCTGGCTCTGAAGCACAGGAATGTTCTGCACGATTCCCTGATGGTGTTGTGGAGGTAGGCATCTTTTAGATCTTGTGTCACCAGTTAGGGATTTTGAGCGAGCATAGGCAGGCACTGCTGCAAGGTTAGCATTTTGAATTTGGAGACCACTAAGGAGGTGTTCAGTTTGGATAGATCCAGGATAAGGTGCCAAGTGCCCTCTTTTCTGGGAACAAGGAATAGTCTGGAGTAAAAACCTTTTCCTGTTTGATCTGGAGGGACAGGTTCTACTGCCCTCTGGAATATTAGGGTTTTTACCTGTTTTAATGCCTCTGCCCACTGGTTTGGGGGGAGGTCTGGGTACCCTCTTGGAATTGGGAGTTCGCTGAAGGAGAATCTGTATCCCTGAGAAATTATTATTAATACCCATTGGTCCTTGGTTATAGAGACCCAATTGTCCTTGAAGAGGGTGAGCTTTCCTGCTAGTTTTAGATGAGTGAAAGGGGGGAGGGAGTGTCATTGTGAGTGCTTACCATAGAAGCTTGGCTTAGAACTCCCTGTCTTGGAGGCTGAAATGGTCCACTGTTTGCTTCTTTGCTAGTCCTGGGATGGGGGCCTGGATGCCCTGTCCCTGTGGGGCCTACTTTGGCCCTGTCTGCTGGGAGCAGGAAAGGGCCAATATTTAGAGGGGAAGTTCCTGCTGAATCTGGGTGGTTGAACTTGAAAGAAATCTTTTACTGTTTGCATAGATTTTGCTTTGTCTTCCATCTTTTTAAGCACCTATTCTGCTTTTTGCTTTGTCTTCCATCTTTTTAAGCACCTATTCTGCTTTTTCCCCAAATAGGTGTTTCTTATCTAAGGGTGCATCAATAAGTTTAGACTTGACATGATCAGGGAGAGGTTGTTCATTCAGCCATGCAAGTCTTCTAATAACAGTTCCTGTCACTGCTGCCCTGCTAGAGGCTTCTAGGGCATCATATCCACATTATAATGAGTGCTTGGCCACTTGACAAGCAGAGTGTAGTAATTCTGCCAGCTCTTTTGAGTTGGCACCGTCAGGGGAGGAAGCAATCTTCTGTTTTAATTGTTCCAAAGTGTGTTGATATTTTAACATATGGAACTGACAACTGAGTGCTCTGATAGCTAAGGTTGCAGAGGTGTATACTTTCTTACACCATCTGTCCAAAGCTCTAGAGTCTTTGTCAGAAGGAAGAGGATTCTTGGCAGAACTAGTCTTAGCTCCTTTGGGTCCCTGTGTAATGACCTCAGGGTCTGCAGCAGGGTTCCTGTACAGGTATTTGTGAGAATCCGGTACTCTGTAGTACCTGTCCGGTTTAGCTGGGTCAGGAGGCGGGACATCAGGGGCTAAACTGGATTCAAGGAAAACATCATCCACCACTTCTAGAATAGGTGGGATGGCCAGGGGTCTGTGCTGGGGCAGGTCCAGAAACTCTCTAAGTCATTTCTTTGACTGTGGGTAGTCTTGATATTCCTACTGAAAATGCTCCCTGAGGGAGTGAAGGGTTTCCCTGAAGGACAAGTCCTCTGGAGGGAAGGCAGAGGGGATGGATTGCTCTGCATCTGAATCCTCATAAACAGTTAAGGGCTGTTGTTCCTCTTCAAAGGCAGAATAATCAGAATCCTCAGACTCCTGGTCTGTCATAATTTCTGGAGAAGGAACCCTTTTCCTTTTAGGAGTGGGGGCTTAAGTACTTCTGATAAGGGAGATAAGATCCTCTGCCATTTTAAGCACTTAAGCTGGGGGAGGGGGAGCAGTAACAAAATGGAGGCTGGAAGCAGATTTCCTAGGAGTAAGTCTGGTTTTGAGGCCTAAGAGAATCTGTCGGTCTCTGAGGAACGGTAGTCAGAAGAGTAGACATATTTTTTTGACTAGAATCGGTAGTGCGAACTGCCTTCTCGGAAGCCGGTGCCTGCATTGCACCTCTGGACCCAACCAAGGGAGAGACAGCCAAAGGCTCGGAAGACGAAGTGGATTTTTGAAGCATACTGGTCTCCGAAAGGGTCTCAGCAGAGGCCTGCATAGAAAGCTGGTTGGACATCAGAGGCTGCAAAAGCGCCTCACTGAACTCCGGAGAACTGACGACTTGCTTAGCGGTAGCGTCGTCGGAAGGCTTAGCCTTGTGTGGCCTGTCTATATCTTTACGTTTTTTCGGAAAGTCGGCAGAAGGTTGGCAAATGGACGCCATATCGGAATTTGAAGATGGAATATGAAAATAATTGTCTACAAAAAGAGCTCTACGACAAATGGTTCTCACATTAAATAGGGCACAGAACCGGCAATGAGGGATGTCGTAGTCTGGGCCTAAACAAGTGATGCAGTTATTATGAAAGTCTTGGAGTGGGATCTGCTTTCCACAGACGAGATAATTATTAACTTTTTCGGACATCAGTTAAAGCAAGAAAAAAGGGTCCCCAACGGGGTACTTAGCTTTAGAAGTTTTCAGCTAAAATTTGACTTCTGGTAGCGACCGACCGGCACTCGTGCGAACTGCTTCTGCTACAGGCTCCATGGCAAGAAAGACTGATGCAATGACTTTGGCTACCTTGCTTTATAGTACTGATGACCTGACGTCAGACTACAGGCAACAGCAGCCGGTGAACAAAAACATTGACTCTGTTATTCGGGCCGGCCGAGGGCTACCACAGCAGGGATAAACCACAGGTGATGACTGCAACAGTGAAACACGAAGAACATCCAGTTTCCCCCTCAACAGCCAGGATGTCTCCTCACCATTCTGGCTAGCTGGTATGAAGCCCTACTTTCCAGAGTTTGGCATCTCCTTCTCTTAAACCACAGAGAAGCTGAGGTACTTAATCTACCTCCGAGTGAAGCACCTGTTGCTAGGAACTTATAACGGGTTCACCTGTGGGAAAAGCAGTCCAACCTAGAGACTTTTAGGGACTGTGCACCACTTCGTGGCCTCGTGACAATGGCTTTGTAACCACTGACATCTCACAGCCGCTGTAAAATCCAAATCCTCAGGCATGCAAACAGTGCCATGAAGATTGTGGTGGCCATCAAGCTGACAAGCAACAGGAGGGTTCATGACTTATTGGGCTCTTTCAAGACGCAAACATGACAAACTGGAGAATGTTTAGCTCCAGGACAATGAAGGCAATTCTCTGAAATGGGACCAGAAAGGATCTCACCCAGCTTTTATTCACCTCCAGAAGAAGCCACTGCAGGAATGCCACCAGAATCTCTCTCACAGAAGCCATCAGTAGTCAGTCATCCAAGTGGGAGAATACATGGAGATGCATTGCAAAAATGCCTTGTATTTGAAGTCAATTACTGACACTTGACTCCTGTAAAAATGTCATATTCTAAGCTTTTCTCCCCAGGCTTTGATCAGGCATATGCTTGGAGCATAAAATGGGTCTAACTTGGCGGCATATCTAAAAGTCATCTAATCTAATTGCTGTCTGCTGTCTACACATCCTAAAAGGATTTTTAAATTAGAACACCTTATAACATGTACCTAACCTCATGCTGCCCAGGGATGCCCATTTTCATATGGTTTGACACATCCACAGACACTATGCCAGTCCACTTTCTGAACTGATGAAGGAGGAGGGCAAGACTGGTAATGGCTATGTGCTAAGAACTGAAATAACAGATATACTCTTACTGTATCAGTTGATCTGCTATATGAACCTCCTTGATGGGTACTACACTTCTCCACCAATCAGAATATGGCTTTATTTCAGAAAAGTCACACACTAACTAACAACAGTGTGTTTATACCATCATATGATGTGCTGTTATGAGCTGATTCTATGAACATGCACTTTCCAGAGTTCACCAGTTTGCCTCATGCTGCTGGCAAGCACATTCTTGCAAATCAGGCATTGATGCTAATTAGATACCATATTATTAAATAAGTGATACAAATGATATATTTGGCTGACATGCAGAGAACTCCAACAGCAGCAGTTGGCAGAACACCACTTATTCACAATGAGAGAAGGAAGGATATTCCTGGCACATCAAAGAAGAAAGTACAGTTGTGTACATTTACCATAAATGTAGATGTTCGAGTATATTCACTGTTGCAGTCATTACATTTGGGTTATCTGCTTGCAGTAGCCATCAGTCGGCCTGATTAACAAAGTCTTGGGTCCTGCGTTGCTGTCCCTTCTTCCATGACATCAGGTCATCAGGGGTATAAAACATGCAGCCGACGCCATTACGTCAGTTTTTCTTGCCCCAGATGTCAGGTGCCCCTCTAATGGGAAGCAATTAAATATATAAAAATACAAGGATATACCTCCAACAAAAAAGCAAATAGACCAAAAAGCTTTTAAGCATAGTAAAGGAAAGTAGAGGTAAAGCCAAAAGAAGTTGGGGGCTGGAGGGAGGGTAACCAGGACTGCAACAGTGAACACATTTGAACATCTACATTTATGGTAAGTGTACACAACTGTACTATGTTCTTCCTGTTTCACTGTTGCAGTCATTACATTTGGGTATATTCCCAAAACTAAGATTGGGAGGTGGAATTTAAGTAGCATTAGGACCAGCTATAAGGCCCTGCAAAGCCAGCTCTGGACTTAGAGAAAATTGGTAAATGATAATGCTTGGTGAACGTATGTAGAGAACTCCAGGTGGCAGCTTCTAGGATGTCCCTGGTAGGGACGCCTCTGAAAAAGGCTGTAGAGGTAGATGCAGCCCTGGTAGAGTGGGGTCTGATGCCCTGTGGGATAGGTTTTCCATGATGCATATAGCAGAAATGAATGCAATGGCCTATCCACTTAGAAATGGTTTGCTTTGAAATAGCCTTCCCCTCTTTCCCTGCAGCAAATGTCACCAGCAGTTGTTCAGATTTCCTTTGAGGTTTAGTCCTGTCCAAGTAGAATCTAAGTTGTCTGTGCACATCAAAGGAGTGCAGAATCCATTCCCCTTTGTTCTGTGGATTAGGAAAGAAGGTTGGCAAATGAATGGACTGATTAAGAGCCACACTGGATACCACCCTGGGATTGGTTATGAGGGACACCCTGTCCACATGAAAGATGATGAAAGGCTCCACTGCCATAAGGGCCTGTAATTCAGATACCCTTCTTGCTGAAGTGATTGCTAAAAGGAATGCTGTTTTCCAAGAAATACATTTTTAATCTGCAGTAGCAGCTGGTTCGAAAGGAGGAAGAGTGAGTTTCTCCAAGACAAATTAAGGTCCCAGGCTGGAGTTGGAGCTCTCCTTGGTGGCCTTAAATTTTTGGCCCCTCTGAGGAACTGCTTGAGCAGTGGGTGAGAGAAGAGGGGAGGTTCTGTGTTATAATGAGCTGAAATGGCAGAGGTGTGAATTTTGATGGAGGAAAAGGACAAGCCCTTGTGAAGCATCTCAGTTAAGTATTGTAAAATCAGAGGTAATCGGGCACTGCTGTGCTCATCCCTTAAGATTGGTTCCAGGCACAGAATCTTTTCCATTTTGCAGCATAAGATTTCCTAGTACTAGGTCTCCTTGCATCTAAAATGACATCCATCACTGGTTTACTGAGGGATGGTAAAGGAGAGATTAGGTAATCAGCCAGGCTGCTAGGTTTAGTGTTTGAAGCTGAGGGTGCAGAATCTACTTCTCCTGCTGAGACAACAGGGAAGGTGTCTGAGGCAGGTGCCATGGGGCCAAACGTGACACACTGAGCAAGAAGGGGTACCAGTGTTGGCGTGGCCAGTCTGGTGCAATCAAAATTGTCCTTGGCTTGTCCTGTTTGATCTTTAGTAGTACTTTGGTGAGCAAAGGCAGAGGAGGAAAGGCATAAACTGTTTTTTCCAGCTGAAGGACAGAACAGCCATGTTCCAAGCTTGTTTGTGGGTAATCCTTGTGCAAAATTTGTCCAATTGATAGTTCTGGGGGGAGGCAAACAGGTCTATATCTGGACTCCCCCATTTGGTTGTCAAAATGTTGAAAATCCTTGGTTCCAGTTTCCACTCGTGTGGGTCCATGAGGTTTCTGGTTAGTCCATCTGCCAGTGTATTTATTTTTCCTGGCAGGAAGTGAGCTTGTAGATTCACTTGGTAGCCCAAGGCTGTGTTCCACAATGCCATGGCTAGTCTGCATAGGGGGTAAGAATGCGTATCCCCCTGCTTGTTTATGTACCACATAACAGTGGTGTTGTCCGTCTTTACCATTAGTTGTCCTGGAAGAATGTGATCCTTGAAGGCTGTCAGAGCATTCTGTTCAGCTAACAGTTCTTTTTGATTGATATGCAGGTGCATTTGACTTGGGTTTCATTTGTCCTGAATGCACTTCCCTGCCAGATGAGCCCCCGATGCATAGTCTGATGCGTTTGTTGTTAGGGTTTGAGCGGCAGGGGGTAGCGTGAATGGTAATTCCTTGTTTTGGTGGCAGGCCTCACCAAAGGAACTCTAGGCGTAGGCAAGGTATAACAGGAATCATTGCTTCTAGATCCTGAGAGTGTTGACACCATAGGCTTTTTAGATACCATTGTAGTTTCCTCATATGCAGTCTTGCATATGGAATTAGAAGAATGCAGGAGGCCATGAACCCCAAGGCTTGCAGAATTTGCCTTGCAGATAGCAGGGTTTTTGTGGCCACTTGTTTGAAGTAGGTTGTCAAATGAATCTGTTTCTCTGGTGTGAGGAAAGCCATCTGGGAAGTTGTATTCAAGCTTGCTCCCAGGAATATAATTTGTTGACAGGGTACCAGGTGTGATTTCTTTTTCGTTTATGGTGTACCTCAGACAAGTCAGCACCCTTTGTACAAAGGCCAGATGATTCAAAAGTATGCCATGGCTTTCTGCCTGAATTAGACAATCATTCAGGTATGGGTATATTTGAATATTTCTTTGTCTGCAAAATGCAATAATTGGAGCTAGGCACTTTGTGAATACCCTGGGCGCAGTAGATAAGCCAAACGGCAGTGCAGAGAACTGATAATGCATGTAGTCTGCTTTGAAGTGTAGGTATCTTCTGCAAGATTCCCTGATAGGGATGTGCAGGTATGCTTCTTTTAAATCTAATGTTACCAACCAAACATCCTTGCCTAGCATAGGAAGCAACTGGTGAAGAGTCAGCATCTTGAATTTTGGAATCACAAAAAGGTGTTTAGAGTAGAAAGGTCCAGGATAGGACACCATGAATTGTCTTTTCTGGGTACCAGGAAAAGTCTCAAATAGAAACCTTGTCTCTTTTCCTCTTCTGGTACCAACTGAATAGCCCCCATGTTTAAGAGAGAAAGTACTTGCTTTTGAGCCTCTGCCCACTAATTTGGGGGTAGATCTGGCCACACGCTTGGTGTTGGTAATGTGAGGAAGTGAAATCTGTATCCTTGGGACACTATATTTAAGACCCATTTGTCCTGGGTTATGAGTTTCCAGTTTTTGGCCTGCAGACCAATCTTTCCGCCTAAAGGAGCTTTCAGTTGAAAAGTGCTTGGAAGTTTTAAAGGCAAGTCATTGAGACGATTTTCCATAGGGGAAGTCAGACATTGCCAACATACTGGCAGACAGGTTCAGTGCAAACTTCACCCCCCTCTCCCCCCCTAAAGGAGAGATAACTATCCCAGCCGAGTGTAGCCTCCCGGACATCTCAAATGCGCAGGTGAAAGCTGCTCTCTCTAAAGCTAAAAACACAGCATCAATGGGACCGGATGGTGTCCCCGGCTGTGTGCTACACGAGCTAAATGAGGAATTAAACCCGCACATAAGGCAGCTGTTTAATCTCAGCCTTACCACAGGATACGTGCCCAAGGAGTGGCGTACGGCAACTGTGGTCCCACTCCACAAAGGTGGCGCCTCTACGGACCCTGGTAATTACTGCCCCATAAGCTTAACAAGTCTAGTCTGCAAAGCTATGGAGAGGATCATAATGGAGCTCATAAACAAAGATATAGGGGACTTGCAGACATTGGACCCGACTAAGTTTGGCTTTGTCAAGGGAAGATCATGCCTTTTGAACTTGGTCGACTTCTTCGAAATAGTCACCAAGGCCATTGATGAGGAAAGGCAGTCCATACAGCCTACCTTGACCTTGCAAAGGCTTCGACACAATACCCCACTCGGGTATTGTAGAAAAACTACCAGCTTAAATGTAAACCCATATGTCACAAGATGGGTTGCAAACTGGCTTAAGGACAGAACCCACAGGGTTAGAGTTGCTGGCGCTGTGTCAGACTCCAAGCCGGTCACAAGTGGTGTCCCACAGGGCTCGGTCCTTGGCCCCTATTGTTTGGCATCTACTTCTCAGAAGTACAGGCCAACATGGGAGGACTTTGGCTGACAAAGTTTGCAGATGACTGCAAACTGGGCCATAGTGGAAAGTGCATCGGACACTGATATCCTTCAGAAGGACTCACGGAAACAGATAGCTGGTGCCAGAGCCATGGCCTGAAGTTAAGCGCCAAAAATGTATAGTCATACCTTCGGAAAAACAAGGTAACCCCAAGCTACCATATAGGTGGCAATCCACTAAGCACAGAAGAGGTTATCAGGGACCTGGGGACCCAGGTTGACAGTGGCCTTTCTTTTGACACTCACATTGCTAAAGTGGTTAGAAAGACCTTCTACATTGCCCACCTGATCATGAAGGGATTCACATCCAGATCTAGTGAGGTCATTGTTCCCTGTACTCTTCACTTATCAGACCAATGATCGAGTACAATGCCCCATTCGGGATGTATCTCACCCGACATCTGCAGCAATTGGAGAGACCCCAAAAGTTCCTCACCAAAAGGATAAAGGGACTCCAAAATCTGTCATATGCTGCCAGATTGAAGAAACTCCAGCTCTATTCAGTCGCATACCGTCTGCTCAGAGGTGACATGTGCCTGACATACAAGGCCATGTCCAACCCGAATTAATGGACATGCTCCACCTCAAAAATCCAAATCCACCAAAACCACTAGAGCAAGCGACTTAAACCTTAGCACGGATATAAATAGGACGTGCTGGAGGGATAGATTTATCACTCAGAGACTCCCTATGCTGTGGAATAAAATCCCGGTCCATGTGAGGCAGAGCACCTCGCTGACTCTGTTCAAGAGAAATCTAGACCTGTGGATGGGAGATCGTAGGTTTACCCCAGGAATCATCTCTGGGTCACTGCTGGACAGAGGCACAACAAACTAATGGGCACAGTATTTTTTCATATAAGGGGTGGCGTAAGCCACAATAATTTGGGCTAGGCTTATAAATGCCTTAGGGCAGATAGCCTAGTATAAACCTATGAACCTATGAACCTATTACTACTCCCAGATTTGGATGCGGAAGCCCCCAACTGCTTAGTCTTGTGCGTACTTTGCGACTGAAACTTGGGGTTTTCTACTGTGTCTGGGTTTGGATTGAGAAGATATGGAAGGGACCAGAAAGGACCAATTCTTAGAGGGCCAATGCCTACAAAATCTAGGAGGCTGAACTTGTAAAAGATCTTTCACAGTTTGAAGAGATTTAGCTTTATCTTCCATCTTTTTAAGAACTTCCTCAGCTTTGTTGCCAAACAGGCGGTCCTGATTTAAGGGAGCATCCAACAGTTTAGCTTTAACACGATCAGGCAAAGATTGCTCCTTAAGCAAAGCATGCCTTCTGGGTACAGCCCTGCAAGAAGCCTCTAATGAATCAAATCCACATTGCAAAGTTTATTTTCCAACCTGTTCAGCAGAATGCATTAAATCCTGTAATTCTTTATTTTCAGCACAGTCAGGAATCAACATAATTTTCTGTTTAAGCAATCCAATAACATGCTGATACTTCAACATATGAAACTGACAATTTAAGGCCCTAATGGCCAAGGTTGCAGAAGTATAAACCTTCTTACCCCATCTATCCTGCGCCCTGGAGTCTTTATCAGAGGGGGCAGGATTTGTAGCAGTAGAAGCCTTAATCCCCTTGAGTCCCTGTGAAATAGTCTCTGGATCCTTAATAGGATTTTTAAAAAGGAACTTGTGAGAATCAGGGACCCTGTAATATCTATCAGTTTTTTTGGGAGCAGAAGGCAAAGAATCAGGGGCCAAACTAGATTCCGAAAAGGCATCATCAACAATGTCTAGTACAGAAGGTATAGCTAAAGGCCTATGTTGAGGCAGAAGAAATCCCTAAGCCTCTTTTTTGAATCAGAAAAATTTTGGCTTTCCCAGTGAAAATGTTCTCTTAAAGTGTGCAAGGGTTTCACCAAAGGAAAAATCCTCTGGAGGGGAAGCAGAGGAAATAGAGTCATCTGCATCAGAATCCTCATAAGTAGATAAGGGTAAATCCAGATCATCAGAAAAATCAGAATCCTGGCCAGAAGATTCATAAACAAATTCAGTCCTAGGTCTCTCAGAAGGGGGTGGTTGGCTTCCCCTGATTAGAGTTATAAGACCATCAGCCGTTCTTATCATTTGTTTTTTAGGCATAGAGGCCTGTGCATGCGGCCTGGACGTCGGTTTCTTAGGTATGGTTCGAGGTTCAGGCCTTAAAGAAGAAGGAGGCGTTGGTTTAATATGCAAGTCCATAGGCCTGAATACACCTTTAGAAGCCGGTGCCTGCACAGCGGCTACGGACTCATCCAAGGTAGAGACATCCGCAGGTTCCACAGCTGAAGCATCTCGCGGCATACCGACTCTGAATGGGTCTCAGTAGAGGTCTGCAAATCAGAAGTAGCGGGTATCAGGGGCTGCGAAAGCGCCTCACTGAGTACCGGCGAACTGGCGACTGGCTTAGGAGAAGCATCGTCAGCAGCTCTGGACCTTGGCGGCCTGTCTCTGTCTTAATCTTTGTTCTTTTTTGGAATTCCGGTAGTCGGATGGCTAACCGACGACATTTCTGGATAATTGAACTGAGAACCAAAATACTTGGAAGCGAAAATATACCGACGATGGATAGTGCGTTGATTAAATAAGGCACAAAACCGACAGCAAGGTACGTTGTGGTCAGGGCCTAGGCAAGGAATACAGTACGAATGAAAATTTTTGTGAGGTATTTGCTTTCAACAAGAAATACAATTATTAATTTTTACTGACATCGGTAAGGAGCAAGAAAAAGTTTCCCCAATGGGATACTTCGCTTTAGTTGAAGACTTCGGTTCTGAAACTCGAAAACGAAAATTTCAGGAGTTGGCTGACCGGCACTTGCGAACTGCTTCTGCTTCGGGCACCGCACGGCAAGAAAGACTGATGTAATGGTGTCGGCTGCATGTTTTATACCCCCCTGACGACCTTACGTCACGGAAGAAGGGACAGCAACCGACACAGGATCTGAGACTTTGTTAATCAGGCCGGCTGTGGGCTACTGCAAGCAGATAACCCAAATGTAATGACTGCAACAGTGAAATACGAAGAACATCCTGTCACAAATAAAGAAGTTATGTACTCACCATAACATTCCATCTGAGTAGTTATACTTCATTTTTCTGCAACCTGTGGGTATATGGATCCGAGCCGGCAACTTTTTTCTAGCATCTGCTCTGAGCTCCTCCCCTTACCCATAATACCCTACCGTCTCCTATCTTCCCTCAGATCGAGTTTGCTGCAACTAACAATATATATGCAACTCAACCCAATAACCAACCTGAAAACAGGATAAGGTCCGAGGGGTGGAGGGAGGGAATGTTGCAGAAAAATGAAGTATAACTACTCAGATGGAAAGTTATGGTGAGTATTTTATTTATTTATTTATTTATTTTACATTTGTTGACCGGGAAAATCCGACTGGATACATGTCCATTTTCAGCGGAGGCCCGGGGAGAAAAGCACCACAATTACAGTTGGTACATTGTTACATAGATAAAAACTGATATTATATTAAACAACTATTATAGAATTGTAAAAAAAAGAGAAGCCAGAGATACAGGCATTAATAGTTACATTCATAAGTACATGATAAAAGGAGGGTATTTAGAAGCAGAACAGATATTTGATTTAAAAAACAACTGGCCTTGTATCAAAGGTAATACAGGTCTAAGTTGGTTCAGAGGGAAGAGAAATACAAGGTAAAATATCAGGAAAAAAAAGAAGCTGACATGGTAAATTCCATGGGATTCATTTGAGAGAAGAGAGGTGAGAGATGTGAGTTGCATCAAGGCAATTAGTCAGGGTGTGAGCATTGGCATAACCAGTGGGACTTAAAATATTGGAATAGACTTTTTTTAAAGTGGGATGGAGAGGTATTGGTGGTAATACTGGAGGGAAGGGAGTTCCATATATTGGCAGTGATGTTAGCAAATAGAGCATCTCCACCTGCATTATTGGATTTGACATTTTGAATAAGTATCCTGCTTGAGGAGCGTAGGCTATTTAGGTTAGTATATGGAACGACTAGGCCCTTTAATGCAGGAGTTTTATCAGGGTGGTTAAGTATTTTATATGCCTCAATAAGTTGAGTCTGCTGAAGGAGGTTAGGGAGTTCTATCCATCCAAGGTCTTTTAGTTTATTACAGTTGTGTGTTCTATGTGGTTTACCATTTGCAAATCTGGCAATGTGATTATACGAGCATGAGAGTTTATTTAGCTCAGTTTTATTCAGCTTAGTGAACATTGGGGATGCATGTAGAAGTGTAGATAATAAGTGGGTACGGGCAATAGTTGTTTTTGCCATTGGTGTTAGAAAGGCTTTGATTCTATATAGTGATCCTAGTTTCCTGTTGACTGTTTTAATAGTAAGATTAATATGCATGTCATATCTACGTTTATTGTCTATGGTAACTCCTAGTAGTTTAGTATGGGGGTCAGGTGTTATAATTGTTCCATTGTTTGAGTGTATATTAAAGGCTGTGAAGGGAAGTTTTTGGGTAGGGTGAAAAAGAAGCAGTCTGTTTTTTTTGGGATTGAGAAGTAGCTGTCTTCCTGTTAGCCAGTTTTCAACAGCTGTAAAGCAGGATTGGGTTTTAGCTAATAGATTGTCTAGAGATGTGTCCGAACAGACTAAGGTCGAATCGTCAGCATATTGTATACAGGTTGCCTCAGGGATGGCTTTATGTAGGTCATTAATAAAGACTGAGAAAAGAAGTGGACCCAGTATGGATCCTTGTGGAACACCTATGGTATTTGGTAGGAGATTGGAAAGTTGATTGTGCCAGAGTATAGCTTGTTTCCTATCAGAGAGGTAAGCTTGGAACCAGCCTAAAGTTAGGTTGTCAAGCTGTAAAGTTTTTAGAGTATTATGAAGTAGTTGGTGGTTAACCATGTCAAAGGCTTTTGAAAGATCCAAAAAGAGAGCAGATGATATTATTTTGTTATTACGGTTGCGATTTATAGTATCAGTAAAAGAGAGTAGTGCAGTCGTTGTACTGTGGTTGGGTCTAAATCCATGTTGTGAGTTGGTCAGTAGTTTGTTCTGGATTAGATAGTGAAGGAGTTGTTTATGTATACATTTTTCCATAATTTTGGCCAGAGGGGACATTATGGCTATTGGTCTATAATTTGATAGTTCAGTAGAAGAACCCCCTTTAAGAAGAGGTATAACATGAGATGTTTTCCAAATTGTCGGGATGGAAGATTCCAGGATGGTGCGATTTATAAGTATTGATATAGGGTAGGCTATTGCATTCGCGGCTTTCTGTAAGTATTTGGCTGGGAGAAGGTCAGTGGAGGGGGTAGTAGGTTTAAGTTTTTGTAGTAAGGATCTGATAGCAATGCACATCCCGAGGCGCTCCAACATTTTAGCGGACAGATTGAGTCGGGCCATTCTGATGCCTTACGAGTGGTCTCTGAAACAGTCAGTAGCGGAGGAGATTTTCCTGGCATGGGGTCAGCCTTGCTGCGATCTCTTCGCATCTCCTTCCAACGTGAAGTGCAGCGAGTTCTTTGCTCTGATTTCCTCACCAGGGGAAGTCCGCAGAGACGCTCTAGTCCATGTTTGGCCCCCTGGGCTTCTGTATGCTTATCCACCTTTACCTCTCATTCCAAAGTTTCTTCAGAAAGTTTGCAGACTACAGTGCAAAGTGATCCTCAAGGAGTACATAACTTCTTTATCTGAAGTAGTCAACTTCATTTTATCTGCAACCTGTGGAACAGAGTCCCCAGCTACTCTGATCCTGGGAGGCCCTTATGGAAGGATATTCCTGAGAACCACAGAGCCAAAGGATGCTCTACCCCTCTAAATCAGATCCAATTTGTAATGGGAAATGGAAGGTATGTGAATTGGCCCATGTCGCTGCTGCATAAATATCGACCAAAGGTACCCTGGACCAAAAAGCAGCAGAAGTCGCCATGGACCTGGTAGAGTGAGCCTTAACTATACCACGAGGAGATAAACCTTTTGCTTTGTAGGCATGTGAAATGCAAAGAGTGATCCATCTGGCTAAAGAAACTTTAGAAATAGCTTTTCCCATAAACGCTTTGGAAAAGGAAACAAACAATTGGTCAGTCTTGCGGAAAGACTTCGTTCTATGAAGATAAAAACGAAGTTGTCTATGAACATCCAATAAACGGAGTTTGTATTCACCTTTATTTTGAAAGTTGGGAAAGAAAACAGGCAGATTAATGGACTGGTTTATGTTTGCTTCAGATGCCACTTTAGGTAAGAAGAAAGGGTTAGTACGGAGGGAAACCCTATCCTTATGGAAGAACGAATGTGGAGGCACGGCAGACAGAGCTTGAAGCTCAGAAACTCTCCTAGCCGATGTGATAGCGACTAGGAAAGCTGTCTTCCAAGACAAAAATCTTAAGTCCACCGAAGCTGCGGGTTCAAAAGGAGGGGCTACCAATGCCTGTAAAACAAAAGTAAGGACCCAAGGAGGTACAGAATCCTTGACAGGGGGCCATAACAGAAATGTACCCTTAAGAAAAGCCTTACACAGCCTAGAGGAGGCTAAGGCCATGTTGTCTTCACCAACATAAAAACTGGAAATGGCTGCCAATTGTACTTTCACTGTGGAGGAACTAGCTCCTTGCTAAAAGAAACCAGACAGGAAGTCCAACACCGCTGGAACAGGGGCTGTAAAGGGATCTATTTTTTTTCTCTGTGAAGCCCAAATGGAAAAACGCTTCCATTTACTGCAATATAGTTTCCTAGTGGAGTCTTTAAGAGAGGCCACCAGAATGGATTTTACCTGGGATGAAAGACCGGGAGTCCTGGCGATTAACGGAACTGGAGCAACCAAGCTGTTAGCTTGAGGCTGCCCAGATCGGGTGGATGTGTCCCCGACGGATGGGAAATTAGATCCGGGCAGGGATCCAGAACCCACGTGGGAGCTAAGAGATGAGACCAAAGGAATGGGAACCAAACTTGACGAGGCCAGAACGGGACAATGAGGATCACTTTGCACTGTAGTCTGCAAACTTTCTGAAGAAACTTTGGAATGAGAGGTAAAGGTGGATAAGCATACAGAAGCCCGGGGGGCCAAACATGGACTAGAGCGTCTCTGCGGACTTCCCCTGGTGAGGAAATCAGAGCGAAGAACTCGCTGCACTTCACGTTGGAAGGAGATGCGAAGAGATCGCAGCAAGGCTGACCCCATGCCAGGAAAATCTCCTCCGCTACTGACTGTTTCAGAGACCACTCGTAAGGCATCAGAATGTCCCGACTCAATCTGTCCGTTAAAATGTTGGAGCGCCTCGGGATGTGCATTGCTATCGGACACCGGCCGGCGGAAATCGCCCATTCCCACACTCTCATGGCCTCGCGACATAGAAGGTAGGATCTGGTTCCCCCCCTGCTTGTTGATATACCAGACGACCGATGTTGTCTGACTGAATTGCAATCAATTCGAGAGGGAGGACTGCGTGAAAGGCTCCCAACGCTAAAAGCACTGCCCTCATCTCTAGAACATTTATGTGCAAATTGGTCTCTGTCTGGGATCACGTGCCTTGGACTGTCCTTCCCGAACAGTGCCCCCCCCCCACCCGAGTTGGGAGGCATCCGTGGTCACTGTGGTTTGGACTGGGGGTGACAAAAATGGGCGTCCTTTTGATATCTCCGGTGAAGTTAACCACCAAAGAAGAGTTGTCCTGCAGATGTGACGGATCATGATCGGAAATTCCATGGGTAGGTCTAGCCAAGACCACTGAACAGCCAGAGTCCATTGAAGAACCCGCATGTGAAGGCGCCCATATGGGAGAATAGATATGGCGGCAGCCATGGAGCCCAGAGCCAGGAGAACCTCTCTCGCCTTTGCAGACTTGGAGTTTGCTATCTGAGCTATGTGGCCCCTGAGATGTAGAATCCTGTCTGGAGTTAGGAATACCTTCATCTGCAAAGTGTCTAACTGTGCCCAATGAAGTCTAGAATTTGCACTGGTTGCAAATGGGATTTGTGAACACTGACTGTAAATCCCAGTAGGTCTGCTAACTGAATGAAATAATCTCTGGCCAGACACAAGTGATGCTTGTTGTGCGCAGCGAAGAGCCAGTCATCCAGGTATGGAAACACCTGAATACCCTGAAGCCTCAGGTGAGCAGCTTCAACTGCCATTACCTTGGTGAACACCCTGGGGGCTGTGGTGAGACCAAAGGGTAGGGCTCTGAACTGAAAGTGACTGGCTCCCAGCCGGAAGTGCAGAAATCTCCTGGAGCTTCTGTGTATTTTGATGTGGTAGTAAGCATCCTGAAGGTCTAACGAGCACATCCAGTCGCACTCTCGGAGACAAGATAGAATGGACTGTAGGGTGACCATCCGGAATTTCTGTTTTGCTACCGACAGGTTTAATGTTGACAGGTCTAGAATAAGCCTGAGGTCCCCCTGTCCTTTTTGGCAGCAAAAAGAACCTTGAGTAGACGCCTAATCTGGACTAATTGGGGGGACCTTTTCGATGGCTCGTTTGAGAAGCAGCTTTGAAACCTCTAGAGCTGCGGCCTCCCTGTGAGTGGGTGGAACATCTGGGAGGTGTTTTGTAATATTTGGAGGGGCAATGAAGGGAATAGAGTAACCTCTGGATATTATCTGAAGAACCCAGCGATCTGTCGTAATGGACTCCCATGCTGCTGGGTGAAAGGACAATCGTCCCCCAACTGCCTCCAGAGTAGGACAGTCGGGCAACCCCCTCAGGGCTGCTGACCGGGTCCATCAGAGAAGGGTTCCCTACACCGTAAATTCCTGGGACCCCCCTCTACCTCTGGGTCGGCATCGATCCTGTCCCCCTCTGCCTCTGGGGGAATAGCTGTCCTGAGAATCCCGGGAAAACTGAGCTTTTAGGAACCACATCTTCTTCTGCCCTCTTTGATTCTTAGAGAAGGACCGCTGAGGGTTAGAAAAGCGGACTCCGACGGTAGACAAAGTCTTCCTGTCCTTTTCGCTCTGGACAAGTGTGTCACGTACTGTCTTCCCAAAGAGGAAAGAACCGTCGTAGGGAGCACTGATAAATGACACCTTGAAAGGGTCCACGAAATAACACAATCTGAGCCAGGCACACCTCGTGGCTATGCCTGTCCCAGCCACTCTAGCTGCTCCTTCCATGGCATGGGAAAGTAGCCACATAGATGTATTTGAGACTGACTTCAGAGTAGACATTTTCGCCAAGAACAGCTGTCTGTCCTGCGGAGATAAAGACTCTGGGGGCGACTCAGCGAATTCCGAAGCAAGGTCTCGCTGAATTCAAATCACATGTGCCAAATAATTCAGTGCATGGATAGAAAAAGTCACTGAGGAGTATACGCTCTTCCCAAACCTATCCACCGACCTGAACTCCTTGTCTGGAGGTTGGACTAAGGAACTCTCCTGTGCTAGTTCCTTTTTTGTGGCCGCTGCGACCAACATAGCATCAACTGGGGCTCCTTTCGACCAGGGTTGTCTATCAGAAGGAGATAAAACCCTGTCAGGACATTTGGGGATGGGCTCTACGGTGTTGGGCTCCTTCCATGCCCTCGTGGTGATGTGGTCCACCAAGGGATCTGCTGGTGGGGACACCCAGGAAGTAGATGGGCCTCGTGCCAAAGGCCTCCAGGAACACTGACTCATCCCCAGAAGGCTTTGGGGCTGACCAACCTCTCCAATGGCGGAGTATCTCCATAATTTCTCCGAAGGAGACGTCTTCGGGAGGTGACCTGGGGGAACCTTCACCTTCATTTAAGTCAGTGTCGGTGGTGAGGGACTCGGGGGGGGGGGGGGGAGTCCAAGTGCCTCCTTTTGCACTTGCGGTGGCCCTCTTCAGTGGGACTTTCAGAAGGGGATCCACGAGCCGCAGGGGGTTCCTCGAGGAAAATGACCTGGGGATCCTCTGGCACGGGCTGTCCCTGAGTCAGGATGAAGGGAGTCGTCGCCAAATCCAGAGGGGCCTGGGTGGTATCCGAGGGGATGGGCTGGGTTCTCAATCCCTGGGAGAGAACCCTCTCCACCACTTCGAAGGCCGAGGGAGAAGTCCTCCCCGGATCTAAAGCGGGGACCGGAGCCGAAGACAGGGTAGCCTGAGGTCTGAGGGAACGGATCGGGTCTGAAAGAGTCGGAGCTGAAGAATCCATTCCCCTGGGTCCGACTCCCTGTCCGCGGCTCCAAGAGTCACTCGGATCTGAACAAGTCGGATCCGAGGAACTCAAGGTGGCAGCCAGAGTCGAGGTTGGAGGAACCGTCGGTGCCGAGCTACCAGCTCCGAAAAACCTCGGATCCAAGAGCCCCAAAGTCGAAGCACGGATCGGGGAAGGAGAGATGGGGCGGAAAAGAGGCATGGAGAAGGCCTTTGGTAACTAGCTTGGCCTTACGATCCCTAAGCACACTGAGTGGATAAATGTGCCAGTCCAAAGCATATCACACACAGAGTGTGACCATCGGCAGGGGAAAGCTTAAGGCCACACTCTGTACATTTTCTGAACACAGGCTTTGGCTGGTCAGCCACAGTCCTGCACTCAAAGGTAAAAGTACTACCTTCCCAAAAAAAAAAAAAAAAAAACACACACACACACACAGGTAGGGGAAGGGCAGGCCTGAGCTTTTTTTTTTTTTTTTTTACACTAACGGACCAACGCGTTACTACAGAAGAGGAGGAAGGGTAATCCTAGACAAGCACACCTAGATACAAGCAAAAGTTTCCACTTACTATCCCTTATTAGCTCAGAGCAAAGGAGACCACGATGCACACTACTGGTGTGGCAAACGTGATCTGAGGGAAGATAGGAGATGGTAGGGCATTATGGGTAAGGGGAGGAGCTTGGAGCACATGCTAGAAAAAAGTTGCCGGCTCGGATCCGATATGGATCCATATACCCACAGATTGCAGATAAAATGAAGTTAACTACTTCAGATCAATTGATACACTAAACTGTATCTGTTATATCTGAGGACCGTCCTTGATATAGACCAAGGTGAGATGAGTGTCAGGCAACACAAGAGAATGGAAGGTGAGGAATATCACACTGCAAATAACTAAGATGTTTAGTCCTGCAATGTTTCCTTCACAAATGGTGCTCAGTTCTTCAAGATGGTAATCAGACCATGATGCCTGGTTAGGGTGAGAATGGAAGACCAAGGGGGTGAGGCACAGATTTCTGCAGTGGATACATTCTTGAAGCAAGAAGTTCAGAGGCAGCCAGTCCTCTAATGGAGTAGCCTATGCTGTAGCATCTGCCAAAAGATAGACAGCCACCTGATAGCAAAATATGCTGCTGTTAGCATTCCACTAAAAAAATGTCTTCTTGTCAACTGCAAGCCTTTCCTCTCTTAAAAAAAAAAAAAATGAACAAAGGAAATGAACACATGGCCCTAAATGCATACACCTGCTCCAAGTAATATCTAAGCTGCCTAGCTATCTAGGCTTGCCTGCAGTATAAAGTGCTCTAGTCTCTCTGGTTCCTGAAGCTGCAAAAAAAAAAAAAAAAAAAAAGAGAAGGCCAATGGACTAGTCCATGGAGCTTCCAAAACTGTTTTCAGAAAGAAATGTGGATTTATCTTGAGGGACAACCCTATTTCCTTCTTTCATGATAGATAAAATTTGCTTCCTTGCACATAAGGGCTTGAAGTTCTGAGATGTGACATATGAAGATAATTACATGTAAAGAGCTCTCCTTGAACCGCTGACTTGCAAGCCTGTCTACCAGGAAGTTTAGGTCATACACAGGGAAGATATTCTTTAAAGGAGGATGGATACAAAGTACTTTTTTCAGCAGTAATTTACAAGTACTTATTAAGCTACTGAACTGTGATGATTTTAAGAATCTTAGCTTTCATGCTCATGGCAGTTTTAGTCTTTATATTTTCTGTACAAATAACCCATAGATGGGCAGAACAAAGACATGTTTGGAAATTGACATGTTGAGCCTTATTTGTGAGGGGTAAGGGTGCTAAACTGGGGCTGGATTTGCAGTTACCTATCCACTCATCCAAACTGCAATCAAATAGGGTAAGAGAAGTACTCTGATGAATTTTTTGTGATACATACCTATCCATCCAACAAGTTCAGTTTATATGACAGAAAAGATTGAGATCCCTTTAGTGGGTGGTTATGTCACTCCTGCACTTACAAACATGTAATAGGTCTGACACAATAGGGTCTGTTCAGGCTCTATATGAGAGGTAGAGGTTGCCAATCAGTAGCCTGTATGACACCGAGAAGAGGGATTAGGCTTTGTCATAGTTTCTATGATTTAGGCCCTTGATTTTCTTAGTGAGGAAGCCATGAGATCTTTCCATTTATAAAAAGTGTTTAGACAAGTACATACCAAAAGTGGCATTATATTCAATTATCGGCCTGAGTGCTGAAGAGTGGAATGATTACATCCTTGGACCTAGCTGTCATACCTTTAGATACAAGCTATGCAATAAAAAAGAACTGGCTTACAATAGTCAATACATTGTAACCAAAGGAGAGTTTGTTGTCAGCATACGTTCCCATATCCTTGACTATGAGATCAGGGGTGTGTTCTCAATGTGATAATTACATGGAGAATCATGCTTACTGAAGGACATGATTATACACTTCTTAGCAATTAGTTTTAGTCCATGGTTTTGACACCAGATATTTGTTTGGGATTGTCCTTCTTGAAGGATCATGGTGCCCTCTGGCAAATTTATGATGGCACCAAGTTTGCAGTCAACTGCAGACTTGATCAGATACAAACCCTGAACATTAAACGCCAAAGAGGAGTGTCCCAAGGACTGATCACTAGGGTACACAAACTAGTGCTCTCTCCTGTCTGGTTTCTGAAGCTGCAAAGAAAACCAGGGAGGCTAATGGACCAGTCCACGAAGCTTCCAAAACTATCCTCAGAAGGAAAAGTGGGTTCATCCTGAGGGGCAACTCTCATTTTTGTGACAGATGAGATTTGGAGGAGGCAGGGACACTCACCGCTATTTCCTGGGTTCTATTTGTGAGCCAATTTGCTATTCAATAAGTTACATAAGAATTTACATTTAACTTGCAGATTTGTCTACAATATCCAAGTGTGAGATGGTGCTGCACTCCTTTTGCAAAGTCTAGATATGCAGTGCATAGTCATTTGCCCTCATCGGTTGCTACAGTACCTTTCTTGAAGAAGTTGACCTGTTTAAGTGGGTAGGCTCTACCCTTGAAAAATCTAAACTGGCATGGGTTGACAGTATAAAGGTTATCTATATTCTTATTTATAAACTCCAAAATGATCCTTTCCATAGCATTAGAGATGAGGCTAGTCATATTTATCAGTCTGTAATTACAAGGATCTCACCATTGTGCCAGGAAATGACTGATGCTGTCCTCCATTCATCCGGCATGAAGCCTGTTTTGAGGCTGATATTGGATATCCTTTGTAAAGGGGGGGGGGGGGGGAGTCACATCATGTTTCAAGCTGACCAGAAAGTAGCCTCGTATGTTGTCTTGTCCCACAACAGTCTTCTTGGTCTTAGATAGTACCTTGAAGAATTGGTCTTAGGAGATTTGAGAGGGTGTAGATGAGGTTATGGGATCCGAAAATAATGGAGGGGAGAGGGAGGTGATGTTTGAAATAAATTTGTATGCTAGCAGATTGTAAATGTATTTTTGGTCAAATTATGTGATATCATTTGCTATCTCTGTACAGTGCTGGCATCAGAGGCACATGGGATATATGCAAATTATGAACATCAGGTATTTCAGCTAATTGGCGATTCTGAAGGCCCATGACTTGTTCCATGTGCCTCTGATGCAAGAAGTTTGGGAGGTCACTCAGTGGAAGTTCTAGCTTTGCTGGAGTTTTCATTTTGTTTTTACTGATTGGTTTTTCAGTGACCTTCTCACTTATTGCTTTAGGTTTCTAAAATAGAGAATGAACAAAGACAAATCCATTTTCCTGATTATGGTGTAAATCAAAGTCCAAACTAACATGCAAAACAGCAAAACTCAGTAGAAACAAAATACAGGTTAACATAGTATATTATTAAAATATACTGTTAAAATACAGTTGATGCCAACTAGCTAATTTTTCATTACTTTCAATTTTTCTCAGCTATTTTTACAATAATCTCCTTCCTTTTAAAACGCATTTGATATCAATATGTTCATTTAATCCAGTTTTTTTTTTTACTATCCCTAAACTGAGCTGCCACACACACTCATTTCTAGGAGACTTTTATAATCCCCTCTACTAATGTCAAATGGTAGATTAAAATAAAAAACTTTTCAAAACCATTGCATATTTGAGAATGTTTAAAAAATGCATTATTACTGACATTAGTATATGATGACTTAGGTAATGGCTCTGCTCTATCAAGCTCCTTCCAAACCCACTGCACCACCAAGTCAATGAGAGTGTCAGAGGAAGGAATCAACCAATTAGTAGAACTGCCAGCTCCAAAAGCCTACAGGAACACAGATTCTTCCACGGAAGATACATCTGTGGACCATCCCACTTTGTTTCACCAATTCTAGGATTTCCCCAAAAGATGCATTCCCAAAGTGGATCTAAGAGAGCCCTCCCCTTCACTCAAATCCATGTCTTCTGTGATACGATTCCAGAGATGAATCCAAATGCTTCCATTTACAAGTCTGTTTTCTTTGTACCTATTGTCAGGGAATATTTGGCGACAGGTCTGAATCAGACTGGGAGCTCAAGGACAGAACTTTCCTAAGGCTTTTGGAAGCTGGTTGTCCCTGTTGACGAGAAGGAGTGGATTCTGGGGCAGAATATGTTTGTGGTCAGGTCAGATCTAAACAAGGAGGAGGCACCTCTTCTCTCGACCTTGACAGAACACATTGGAAGGCACTAAAAAACTGTGGAGGAAATCGAACTGAGGAAGTCTCTCTAATAGGTGGAACAGAGAGAGATCCCGAAGCTCCAACCTGCCCCAGTTCAGAGGCTGACATCAGAGCTGAGCTACTAATAACAAACTCCCCAAGAGGAAAGGATGTCACCAACAGTTTCAGAGTCAACCCATCTCCCTGAACAACGGCCCTGAAGCTTTGACCCAAACTGTCATCTCAATCTGACAAAGTCAGAGTTGAGAGAAACTGGGTGATAGTTGGGGCCAAAGTAGAAGGCACTACTGGCATCGATATAGACTCTTTGGAGATACTCAAACCAGAGTTGTAAGGGGGTGGTCGATGGCAATATTTCTGACTCTACCAGAGGGGGCGGAGTTAGGAAACCACCCAATTGTGTGTGTTCAAAGGAACCTCAGCATCATTCTGTCAATACTGGCTTTGGTGAGGCTCCTTGAAGAAGAGGCAGAAATGGAAGAACCAACTGAGGATGCCCCAGACCGATGCTGCAAAATTGGAGAATAGAGTTGAGGACTAACTGGCTCTGAAGAGAAGAGCTGAGGTGGAGATAGTGAATGGATCAGAGACTTTGAATCCAAAGCTTTCTCAATTTTCTGCGCTAGACCAACCGAGGCTGTGGGGTCTGGGGACTCTCACTTGGGTCTCTCGATGCCCTTCTCAGGAGTCTTACTTTCCAGAGTAGGGTCCCTTGGCTTAAGAATTTCCCTTTCTTTTTCCTAGTCCTTTGGAGCTAAAGACACTGATTTAGTTGATGAAGTGGGAAGACCTTTTAAGATCAGTTTGTCCCCTCTGCTCTGAAGGGCTTTGTTGCCAAAAAGAAATCCAGACTTCACATTTAGTGTCAAGATGTGCCACTCCCAGACAGTACACACAAAGTGAATGGGGATCCTGAGGAGGAATTCGTACACTTTTTAAAACTTCTATCAGCCTATTCTATTGATGAGTAGATAGACAAAAAGGGCAAATCAACCACTACAAAAAACACAGCAAACTGCAATTACAAAAGACAGTCTACTATCCAACAATTACTGTAAATAGTTTAACACTTAGCAAGGCCTAAAAATTGCAGGATGAAAAAAGATTTTGTGTGTGTGTGTGTGTGTGTGTGTGTGTGTGTGTGTGTGTGTGTGTGTGTGTGTGTGTGTGTGTGTCTGTGTGTGTATCTAAGACGGGAAGGAAATATCAGCTAAAGTTAATGTTTACTAGAAAAACAGAGTTTTAAGTATGTAAAATATCTAGAAAAATGACTACTAACAAGCACTTATTCAAGAGTGGAGATCATAGCATCTGTGACTGCTTGGTCGAAGTGGCAAACAAAATCTGAGGTAATCTGAAGATGGTCAGGGTATCATGGGTAGGAGAGGAGTCAGAGCCCTGGATCCAAAGGTTTGGAGTTGCTGAGGCCGGATCTGAGTTGAATCACAGTCCTATATGTTGAGTCATGGTACCAATATGCTGGCTGAAGTTTCTGCGATGTAAAATAGGTTGAAAATTATGCATTTTATTCAGGAAAAAGAAGAGAAGGGAATAAAATCCCCACCTATCATACAACAACCCATTGGGTAGTCATTATGGTCCCTTTTTGAGCAGTACACTCTGGGGTGGACCCAAATGATCTGCTGAAATGAACCAATCATCCAGCTCAGCTCTTCCTGAGGAAGGACTGGTAAGCTACAGGGCATGCCCAAACTTGACTACATCTAACCCCAGCTCTGCAGCAAAGAGGGATAAAGCCCTGATTGCAATCCAGACAACCTGAGACTGATTAGCATGAAGCTGGAAGACACAGGGAAAGAAGGTTGCTGTGGCTTTTCCCATTGTGGTGACCTGGTGCTCCATGGGGGTGGCAAAGAAGCTTCCCTGAGAACAAGCGCCAGAGTGGAGGACTTGGGTAGATCAAGCTAAGCCAGATAAATACAACAAAGTCCACACAAAGTTTCAACACAGTGTCTGAGTGCATAGAAATCAAAAACAACCATGGACATCCAACCACTCCAAATCAATAGAAAATAACACCAAACCACTCACATTAGTATGACAACAGATTTAACAGCATGAATGTGGGAGGTAGTCTAAACATAGACTGATTTTGATGCTAAACATTTCTTCTTTGATACATACCAATAGCCCTTAAGTAAAATCCAAAGCAACAACATATGAAATGGTATATTACTTAAACACCAAGTAAACCAGTATCAGATTGAAAATGCCTTTTTCAGGGCTTATAAAAAGTATTTCAAGGATGTGACCTAATATATACTTCCTGTCAATAAACATGTGATCCATCTCAACCAATGAATATACAACTTTGTTGTATTTATCTGGCTTAGCTTGATCTACCCAAGTCCTCCACTCTGGCGCTTGTTCTCAGGGAAGCTTCTTTGCCACCCCCATGGAGCACCAGGTCACCACAATGGGAAAATATAAATTGCAAAACTTAAAACGCCACATACATACTTGCCACAAATCCCACTCTATAGTTGTGGAGCATAAGTAAATGTGAGGCTGTCACAGACATAAAAGCATTCAGCCATAGGCTTAATCTTGAATTGTTTTTTCAAGATGAAAATACACCTGTATTTTACACTAAGTGCCCTAACAAATTTAGACATCTTAGATGGCAACTCAGTAGCACAGCCCTTTGATGTACTGGCAACCAACTAACTCCAGCAAACTGTAAGGGCAAATACTGTGATAAAACAACAGCTGATTTCTCCACAACAGCAGGATCAGAAGCAATAAAATGGGATGAAGGTAGTGATACAGATAAATGAAATTACAGGACACTTTCTAACCACTACCAGTCACTCCCAAAGACAGTATTCTTAGCACACACTCTCCAATTCATTATACCTTCTTCTCCTCCTGTAACATTTTATTTCTGTTCCCACTACAGTCTGCATTTATTCCCATTCTGGCAAATTAACTATTGTAACAAAATTGCTAGTCCTAAACACATACACAATCCATCCACACATTAACTCCCTTTACTACCATCATGCCTAGTTTGACTACCAACCTCACAACTCTCCTGTTACTCAAAACACTTCTGCTTTAGTTTCTTCCTCACCTTTACTTTTCCCTACAGAAACATGGTTCTGTGGTAAGTTGCATCAAAATACGCTGTCCAATCTCAACACACCACCACCAAATCTTCTCAAAAAGTATAAAAAAACTAATCAGTAAGTAACTAACTAACTAAAGCCCAGTAGTTACAAAGGTAGTACTCATAAAAACAAACAAAAAAACTATATAATGTCTCAAAATCAAGTTAAGAGATAACTCACTAAACTTTCATGCTCTCAAGAAATATCCATGGGAACCCAGGTTCTTGCAACCAAACATCAAATTTCCTTAGAATTATAAAAACAAGCACCAATCAATCCAGATGAATGAGTCCAAAAATAAATACTGCCAAACAAATAATTCCATTAAAACCAAAGGACTCAAAGATGGCCAAACTGTCCAGTATGAAAATCCAGTTTATTTAAAAATCCTAAGCGCTTTCGCAGACCGTGCTGCTTCATCAGATGCTAACATCCAGTCTAACAAGCTACTTAATTATATACAAAACCACTACTCTCTAATTAATCACATGACTCTAAAATGAAATATCCTTAAACACACACACACACACACACACACACACACACACACACAAATATATAGAAAAGTGCAACATAAGCAAAAGTGCAAACAAGTGAATTAAAATATATAACATTTGCTGTACATGTGGGGATACTATGACAGGAGACTGGCAACTTGCATTTGGTACTTGTACAGAACTTTAAGTATAAAAACCCCGATAATGGCCTAGAAGTATGACACTAAATGTGCTCTTATTTCTACTTTCCTATGGCGACTTCTCTATATGGGCAATGGAACAGGCGAACTTGCTAAATCTGATCTTACTTTTCACCAAAAAAAGTATCAGAGAAAAGTGGAAAAACAAAAACCCTCCTAAAAAATCGAGGCGCTTAAAGCGCTACTTAAAGATTTATACAACTGGAAATTAGATCAGTATGGGAAAAAAAGAAAAAAGAGTAATGTACTTACCATAACTTGGAATCTGTGCTATCCAGTGTCATTATTCAATCACTGATGGGTCTTGGATCCGACCTAGGACCTGAGATGGCAACTGAAGGACAGATCCAGAGCTCAAGCTCCTCCCCCTTCCATAATACCCTGTAACCCTCAGATCGAGTTTGCTGGAGAGAGAAAAAGGCAGCATAAGCTGCCCATTAAACTAAAACTCCTTAAGAAAAGGCATCCCTCCACATCTACCAGGTCCCCAGGAATGTGATGAACAATGACACTGGGATAGCACAGATTCCAAGTTATAAGTACATAACTCTTTATCTGATGCTATCCGTGTCATTATTCATCACGGATGGGTCAGAGTCCCCAGCTACTATGAACCCCGAGTGGCCTCAGGGAAGATATGCCGGAGCACAGAGGAACAAAAGGAAGCCCTGTTCCTAGACACTAAATCCAACTTATAGTGCGAAACAAAGGTGTGGGGATTAGACCAAGTAGTGGCAGCGCAAATCTCATCCAAAGAAAGCTTAGCCAAGAAGGTGGAAGACGTAGCCACAGACCTAGTAGAGTGAGCTTTAACTGGTCTGGAAAGTTCCTTGCGCCTGCTATCATAAATTTAGGAAATACAGCTAGCCATCCATTGGAAAATCGATACCTTGGTAACTGCCAGCCCTTTTCTGGCCTGAGAAAAGGCTACAAAGAGCTCATCCGACTTCCGAAATTCTTCAGTCCTCTTAAGATAAAAGCGTAGCCGTCTATAGATGTCCAAACAATGTAAAGTACATTCCTCCTTATTATAATAATAAGGGAAGAACACAGGCAGCTGGCTAGATTGGTTAAGATTAGCTTCCGAAGCTACCTTCGCAACGAAAAAGAAGTTATGTAAACACCATGACGTTCCATGTCGGTAGTCATCTCACCCTTCATTTTTACGTGTGGGTTCGGAGTTGATCCTTGGCTCCGACTCGACCGATTTATAAGCTCGAAGACTTCTGGTTGGCTCGTGTCTAAGCAGGTATCCCATAGTGCACCAGTACAAACCCCAGATCTTGTTTGCTGCTCACTAGAAGAAATGACCATAACAGACAAACCAATATTAAAGGGTCTCTAACCAAAGATAACCAAAATATTAGTACCTCCAGATTCTTCCAGGATGGGGGCAGGAGGGCGGGTTGGTAAAAATGACGGGTGAAATGGACTACCAATATGGAACGCTATGGTGAGTACATAACTTCTTTATGTTGTGTAGTCCAATCTCACCTTCATTTTTACTTATGGGACAGCGTCCCTAGCGCCTTATTCTTGGGTGGCTCACTGGAAAATACTCCTGAGCACCATGGAGCCAAAGGATGCTCTAGCCCTGGAAGGTAAATCCAATTTGTAATGTGTAATAAAAGTGTGAGGGGTAGCCCATGTAGCTGCTGCACAAATATTATCAAGTGGGACCCTGGTTTGAAATGCTGCAGAGGTAGACAGAGACCTGGTAGAATGAGCCTTGATCTTGAAGTGTAAAGGTCTGCCCTCCGAATTGTAGACAAAGGCTATGCAACTGGAAATCCAATTAGATAGTGTCACTTTAGAAACTGGCAAGCCCAATCTGGATTCAAAAATGGAAATGAATAGTTGATCTGATTTCCTAAACTCCTTGGTCCGATGCAAATAAAAACATAGCTGTCGATGAACGTCTAGGTGATTAAACCGATATTCATCTGCATTACAGTGATTAGGGAAGAAAACTCGGAGTTCTATGGATTGATTTAAGGTGGCATAAGAACAAACTTTGGGGACAAAGGAGGGGTTAGTATGCAGTGAGACTGTCTTTATGAAAGATCAAATCAGGTGGCTTAACAGATAAGGCTTGTAACTCCGATACCCTTCTAGCTGATGAGATAGCCACCAAAAACAAAGTCTTCCAAGACAAAAATTTCAATGAGGATGAGTGAGAAGGTTCAAATGGTGAAGATGTCAGTTTGGACAACACAAAATTTAAATCCCAAGAAGTCACAGATTCTTGGAGAGGTGGCCTCAACAGAGTGGCTCCTTTCAAAAAGGTCTTGCATAGCTTATGAGACATTAAATTGGCGTCTGGAAATCCTAAATGGAAATGAGAAATAGCCGCCAATTGAACTCTGGTAGTGGCAGCAGCAGATCCTTGCTGAACAAGCTCGGAGAGAAATTCCAAAATTACAGGGATAGAACAGTGTAGGAATCTACATTAATTTTCTGTGCCCAAATAGAAAATCTTTTCCATTTACTGCCATATAGTCTCCTAGTTGAAGGTTTATGGGAGGACATAAGGATATGTGACACTGAGGAAAATACATCATGAATCCTGACTAGGGATGGAGCTGGAGCAGCCACGCTGTCAATTTGAGGGTGTGGATTGCGGGATGTAGCTAACCTGACATGTGAGTCAACAGATCTGGAGCTGGCTCCAGAATCCAAGGATCGTCCAGGAGCAGAGACTCGAGGAAGGGGAACCAAACCTGATGAGGCTAGTAAGGAGCAATGAGGATTAACTTACATCCCAGCCGTCTGGCTTTCTGAATCACTTTGGAAATGGAGAAAAAGCATACAGAAGACCAAGGGGCCAATCGTGAGCTACAGCGTCTCTGGGTGACTCCCCCGGAGGGGGAATGAGGGAAAAATAGCTGCTGCATTTGGCATTGACTGGACTGGCAAAAAGGTTGCAGCAAGGCTGTCCCCATTTGCGGAAAATCTGTTCTGCTGTTTCGTGTTTCACAGATCACTCGTGAGGCAGTAGGATCACCTGGCTGAGCTTGTAGGCTATCACGTTGGTCATCCCTGGAATGTGCGTTGCTACCAGAAAGCGCTGGGAAGAAATCACCCATTCCCAAACTCGCATGGCCTCTCGACAGAGTGGGTAAGATCTGGTACCGCCCTGTTTGTTGACATACCAAACTACCGACATGTTGTTTGTTTGTATCGCAATAGTCCCTAGAGGAAGAAGGTCTTGAAGTGCTTGCAATGCTAGGAGCACCGCCCTCATCTTCAGAACATTGATATGCAGGTGAGCCTCGTGTTCTTGCCATGTGCCTTGGACAGTCCTGCCGAGATAATGCCCCCCCCCCAATCTGGGAGGCATCCGTGGTCACAGTGGTAATGGGTTAGGGAGGAATAAAGTGGGCGCCCGTCATCAACTGGTTGGATGATATCCACCAAAGGAGGTTCTCCTTGCATGATTCCATCAGCAGAATAGGGTGATTCAGCGGAAGATATTGGAAGGGCCACTGGGAAAACAGAAGCCACTGGAGAACTCTCATGTGCAACCTGGCTAATGGTACTAAAAGGATGGTGGATGCAATAGTCCCGAGGAGCTGAAGAACCCACTTTGCTTTGACCTTCCGAAATGGCAGAAAACATTGAATTTGAATGATTACATTTTGTGCCCTTTCGGCGGGGAAATGAGCTGTCATGTTCACTGTGTCTACCTCTGCAGCTATAAAAATCACAGATTGTGAGGGCAATAATGCAGATTTTTCCCAATTTATGGAGATCCCTTATTGAGCACAAAGTTGAAGAGTGGCTTCCCTGTTTTGGAGAAGTAAATGCCTGGTGGGGGCGGGTCAGGAGCCAGTCCCAAGTATGGAAACACCTAGAATCCTTGACGTCTCAGGTGAGCTGTCACTACTGCCATGCTTTTGGTGAACACCCTTGGGGCTGTGGTGAGACCAAAGGGCAGAGCACAAAACTGATAGTGACTGGCTCCGAGCCGGAAGAGTAGGTGGCTCCTGGATGCCTTGTCCATTTTTATATGGTAGTAGGCATCCTGGAGATCTATTGAGCACATCCAATAGTCTTTCCCTAACAAAGGGAGTATCGACTGCAGTGTTACCATCTGAAACTTGTCCTTCCTCACGGATTTGTTTAATCTGCTGAGGTCCAATATTGGCCTCCAGTCTCCTGTTCGTTTTGGGACTAAAAAGAACCTGGAGTAAGTTCCCGATCCTATCTGATCTGCTAGAACGGATTGGATGACTCTTTTAAAGAGCAACTTGTTGATCTCCACAGTTGCCTGATCCTTGAGATTGGGTGGTACATCTGGAATCTTCTTGGGAACAAACAGTGGAAGGGAAAAGGGTATGATACAGCCTCTGGTAACAACTCTTTGTACCCACTTGTCTTGGGTTATACTTAGCCAGGCTTCTGGATACAAAGAAATGCGACCCCCGACCAGCCCCAGAGAAATGCAGTCGGGCCCCATATCAGGAATGCTGATAAAGCCGTCCCCGAAAGGAATCACGACCTTGTTGATATTGCGGACCACCCCTGCCTCTAGGGCGATGTCTCCCATTTCCTCCTCCTCTGCCTCTGAAGGAGGGTTCACCCTGTTTGTCCAGAAAGACCCTCTGGGACTTCTTGAACCACATTTTATTGCCCCTTTCACCTTTAGGGTATGGTCTAGAGGGAACAGTAAAACATACTCCCATGGCAGAGCGCGTCTTTCCTTCTTGCTCACACCGAGTGAGTGTGTCCTTCACCTTAGATCCAAACAATGAGGAACCATCAAAAGGGACGTTGGTGAAAGTGGACTTGAACGGCTCCGCAAAATTACACAAACGCATCCAGGAGTGACGCCTTAGGGCAACTCCTGAACCCGCTGCTCTACTCGCTCCATCAGCTGCATAAGAAAAAAGCCGCATGGAGGAGTTAACTATAGAATTTAGGGTGGACAACTGAGCAGAAATCTTGTCAGGGCCTCCCTCAGTACATGTACCCCAGTACATGTGCCCTGTATAGAATCCCCCAACTCCTTAAGGGGATCCCTCTGCAATCTCGTGAAGTGAGTGAGATAGTTCAACGATTGAAGAGTAAAAGCCACTGAACTGAAGACACGCTTCTCATACCTGTCCATCTGTCGAGACTCCTTATTCGGCAGATGGACAGAAGAAGTCTCAGCAAGCTCCTTCTTAGTGGCTGCCGCCACCACCATGGCATCTACGGGAACACCTTTGGACAAAAATTCGTTATCTGGTGGGTCAGAAAGAAACTTGTTGGGTCTCCCAGGGTCTGGCTCCACGGCATAGGAAGTATCCCACACCTTCCGACTAACTAAATCCATCAGTTCATCAAAAGGTGGAGACACCCAAGAGGCAGAAGGCTGAGACTCGAAAGCCTTCGGGTATACCAACTCCTCATCAGAAGGGTTAACAGTGGGCCAGCCACACCTCTGCTTAAGGATCTCCAGGATGTCCACGAAGGAGACATCATCAGAGGATGACTTGGGGGATCCTTCTGACTCCTCGAGGGCAGTGTCAGATGTCAAAGACTCATCCTGGGAGTCAATATGCTTGCTCTTGCATGTCTTCTTCCTGGGGGGCTCCTCAGAAGGGTATTCTGGGGAGGTCAAGGAAGAGTGGGGCCCACCAGCTGGTGGGCTGAGGGTCTCTGCTGTCTCCGGAGAGAGTAGGGGCTGAGACTGAAGTGGGTGCTTTGGGTGGGAGAGTGCTGGTACCTTTGGTGACAACTGGTGACTTGGACAGTACACTCCTCATCACCTCGAATGCCGACCTATTCGGCTCCAAGTGCCTCTTCCACTCCAAAGAGACAGAGGATGCCATCGGCGCCAGAGCTATCGGCTCCGAGATAGACGCAGGGTCCAAACTCACCCTAGCCGAAGCGCAGAGAGGGAGACTCGGAACCGAAGAAGACCGATTCCAACCTTCCCTGTCGTCGCCGACTGGAGAGCTTCGGCCCCTGGACACAACAGACGACAGTGAAAGTGTCAGAGCAGAGCTTGGCTCCGAAGCAACCGCAAGTGGAGCTTGAGCCGAGGGTTCCACCAATGGCACCAAGCCCTCCGGCTCCGACAAATCAGCTTGGCTTGGAGGAGGAATAACAATCGAGGGTATAACAGGTTTCATAGGCTCCGGAACGGACTGGGTCGGAGCCGACAACAATTTAAACAGAGCAGATGACTTCAACAGTCTCAGGACTACCCTCTCCACATCTTCATCCGAAAGGCTCCTGGAAGACCTGGAGGACATAGTCGGGGATCTTGATCTTGGAGGAATAGCAGGTTCCATAAATTCAGTGGTTGGCTCCGACAAACTAGGATCCGACCCTGTTACCACAATGTTGCTCTCAGTCGGCTCTGAAGGCAGTGGAGCCGATGAGGCCGATTTTGCCACTTTAGGAGGCGGCTCCAAGACACCAGCCGGTGCTGGAGAAGGTCTTTTCAAAGACTTAGACTTAGCAGATTTAGTGGACTTGGAAGAAGAGGAAGAGCTAGACAAGGCTTCCGCAAAGGAAGGCTTTAAAAGACCCTTTAGAATTAGCTTGTTCCTTCTCTCCTGTAACACTCTAGGGGAGAAGGCATGACAAAACAAGCAAGTCTCTTGCAAATGGATGGCCCCTAAGCAATAGACACATAAACCATGACCATCCGTTAATGACATTTTTTGGGAGCACTTCATGCATTTCTTGAAGCCCGAAGGCTTGTGCTCCTTAACCTTTTAGACATTCACACAGATGAAAGGAGAAGTAAAAGGGCGGACTAGGTCCTCTAACTTAAATGGGCCTAGCCCTGAAGGAGGAAGAACACCACGTGGACTAGGTCCTCTTAACTAAAACGGCCTAGTCCAGAAAGAAAGGGACAGCTAGGTCTTCTAACTTAAACAGACCAGCAAAAATTCACGCACACACAGAAAAACCCTTTCACACAGAAAACCTTGAATCTGCTAAAAGATTAACAGAGGAAGCTGAAACTGGAGTTTCGAACAATGAACTCCACCACCGTAATAATCAAAACCAGCGGGTAACCGCCAAAAACCAAACTGCTCTACAAAACTGTAGACTGGAAAAAAACGCTAGCGTTATCAAGCTATCCGCACTAATAATAAGTATGAAACTGGTACACAGGATACCACAATGCACAATAACAGGCCCAAGGCCAACACTTGCACCAAAGGGTGCAAAGGAGCTAATTATCTACGAATTAGTAACCTACACTAACAATACCAATGCAACAAAAAATTGTACTACACTAATATATAAACTTTGAACCAGATCTAAACAATGTAAGCAAGAAAAAAGTTAACACTTACCACAGCCAAGAGAAACACAACCGAACTCGTCGACGTGGCAAATGAGATCTGGGGTTTGTACTGGTTCACTATGGGATACCTGCTTCGCCAAGAGCCAACCAGAAGTCTTCAAGCTTATAAATCAGCTGAGCCGGAGCCGAGGATCGGCTCTGAACCCATACGTAAAAATGAAGGTGTGACTGGACTACACAACATCAAAGGATTAGTCTGGAGAGACACTCTGTCCTTCTGGAAGATCATAAAGGAGGGCTTAATGCTGAGAGCCTGCAGCTCAGAAACTCTCTTGGCAGAAGTAATAGCCACCATGGCGGCCGTTTTTCCAAGACAGAAATTTAAGATCACAAGACGCTGGAGGCTCTTTTGTGTCAGACTGCAACACCAGAGTTAAATCTCATGGTAGGGAGGGATAGGAGGTCTAAGGAGAAAGACCCCTTTGAGGAAGGCCTTGCACAGTCTAGAAAAAAAGTGGGACCCTCATTCAAATGGAAATTAGAGATGGCCAACTGGAGTTTAATTGTGGAGAAACTAGCCCTTTCCTGAAAAAGAGAAGCCAAGAACAACAGAATGTCAGGAATAGGGGCTGTAAAAGGGTTTAGATTTCACTGCCTGGCCCAAATAGAAAATCTTTTTCATTTACTAGAATATACTTTCTTGGTAGATGGTTTCTGAGAGGCTAAGATAATATTTTCACTGGAGAGGGAAGCCCTGGACTGGAAAAAGATAACTGGAACTGGAGGAACCATGCATTTAGACGAAGACACTGGAGGACGGGAAGACGAAGCCCCCATGGCTGGAAAATTAGATCCAGGGCAGGATCCAATATCCAGGAAGGATATTTCCGATGAGACCAAAGAAGGGAGAACCACGCCAATCGAGGCCAAAAGGGGGCAATGAGGATGAGAGGAGTCTTCTTCAGATGACAGGCTTTTTGCAACACTTTGGGAGTGAGGGGAGTTGGTAGGTAAGCATATAGAAGTCCTGATGGCCAATCGTGAACTACAGCATCCATAGGCGACTCCCCGTCAGGGGTGGGGGGGGGCAGGGCAAAATAGTTGCTGCATTTGTCATTGACTGGGGAGGTGAGAAGATCGCAGCAAGGTCAACCCCAACAGTCGAATATCCGATGTGCCACTGACGGATTCAGGGACCACTCATGAGGACTCAGGATACATCTGTCGAGTTTGTTGGCCAACATGTTAGAACTGCTGGGAATGTACACTGCAAGAAGAAAGCTCCTGGAAGACATTCCCCATTCCCACACTATCATGGGCCCTCTGCACAGGGGGTAAGACCATTTTCCCCCTTGCTTGTTGATGTACTAGACCACCGTCATGTTGTCCGTTTGAATTGCTATAGTCCCGAGAGGGAGACACTCCTGAAAGGCTTGCAATGTTAGAAGGACTGCTCTCATCTCCAGGATGTTTTTGTGTAATTTGGTCTCTATAAGGGACCATGTGGCTTGAACTGTCTTTTCTGCCCCACCCCAACAGGGAGGCGTCCATGGCCAGTGTGGCCTTGAGTTAGGGAAGACAAAAGGGTCTGGCTAGAATCTGATCCTGAGCTTGAAGCCACCATGCAAGGTGATTTCTGCACACCAGAGAGATCCTGTTGGTCATGGACATGGGGTGAAACTGAGCAGACAAGTGAACCACCAGGGTCCACTGCAGGACCCACAGGTGATACCTGGTGAGAGACACTAACTGGATGGCAGCCGCCATCAAGCCTAGCGCCTGCAAGATTAAGTGGGCTGTAAGACGTTCGAGAGTCAGCAACTGATGGACCTAGTCCCGAATGAGTTAAACTCTGTGAAAAGGAAGTGCCGCAGTGTCCAGAAAAAAAACAATTAACTCTAGGTTCAGTCATGGAGAAAGACTGTACTTGGACAGGTTGACCATGATGACAAGATCCTGAAAGAGGTTGAGGGTGTAGTCAGTGGCCATTGAAAGTTGATGTCTTGTGGGGGCCAGGAGGAGCCAATTATCCAGGTACGGAAAGACCTGGAATTCTTGCAGCTGGATATGAACTGCCATCACTGCCATATACTTAGTAAACACCCAGGGGACTGGGGTGAGGCCAAAGGGCAGAGTCCTGAACTGGAAATGATTGGCCGCTAACAGAAAGCGCAGGTATCTCCTGGAGCATCTGTCAATTTTAATATGACAGTACACATCCTTGAGATCCACTAAGCACATCCAGTCATCCTTGTGCAGAAGAGGTAGAATGGACTGAACAGTGACCATCCGGAAGTCAGACTTCTTGACTGACAGGTTTAGCTCGCTCAGGCCCAAAATGGGGCACAGGTCTCCAGTCTTTTCTGGCATGAAAAAGAAGTGAGAGGAAGTTCTGGGCCCTCCTTTTCCTGCTGGGACCTCTTGGATGGCTCTTAAAAGAAGGTCTTGGACCTTGAGATGGGCCAACTCCCTTTGGTGGGGTGAAACGTCTGTGAGAAAGTTTTGAATTGGAGGGGGCTGAAAAAAGGGAATGAAGTAACCCCTGGAAATAATCTTTTACACACACTGATCTGAGGTGATACTTGTCCAGGCTAGTGGGTGAAGGGAGAATCATCCGCAGACTGTCTCCAGGAGTACTGAGTGGGCTTCTCCGAGAAAGGTTCCCAGGAAACCTGGTTCTGCGGACCCCCTCTGCCTCTGGGGTGGCGTCTGCCACTGAATCCCCTACCCCGGCCAGTAGAAGTGGATTTCTGTGGAGTTTCCTGGAAGGAGGACTGAGCCCTGCAGAAAAAGAAGTTATGTACCTACCATAACGTTCCATGTTAGTTGTCTTCATCTCGCCTTCTTTCTTGCTTGTTGGGATCGCAGCCGATCATCGGCTCCGACTCTGCCATCTTCTATAGCTCGAGAGCTGTTTACTGGATCGAGGCTACCCCTTATCCCATGATGCCTAGCGCTAGCTACCCAGATCTCGTTTGAAATAGCTAACCCTAGCCATAGCTATAGAATGAAACCCCTCCAAACAGAAGGTTAAACATACCTGTTATAATCTCTAAGTCAGTAGAGGAAACAAACCACAGAACACTCAGCCAGTGAAACCGGAACTCCTCTCGGTCCAATAGGACAGGGGGATGGTGGGGGGATGCAAGAAAGAAGGCGAGATGAAGATAACTAACATGGAACATTATGATAGGTACATAACTTCTTTATGTTAAGTTGTCTATCTCGCCTTCGTTTCTTGCTTGTTGGGACAGCGTCCCTAGCAACTACGATCCTGGGCGGCTCATTGGAACAGACTCTTCAGAACAGTGGAACCAAAGTTAGCTCTACTCCTGGAGACCATGTCTAACTTGTAAGGAGAAATAAAGGTATGAAGATTTGCCCACGTGGCAGCGGCACAGATAGAGTCCATGGGCAACCTAGACTGGAAGGCTACAGAGGTGGCCAAAGCCCTAGTAGAATGACCTTTCGGTTTGACAGACAACTCTTTGTTTCTTAGATGATAGATGAAGGTAATAACGTGAGACAACCACTTGGAAAGGGTCACTTTGGAAACTGTAAGACTCTGTTTGCCCCTAGCATAGGAAAGGAAAAGTTGGTCCGACTTTCCTTATATCCTTTCTTCTATGCAAGTAAAAATGCAATTGTCTATGAACATCCAAAAGGTGCAATTTGTATTCTGCCTTGTTGGTGTGGTTAGGGAAAAACACCAGGACATCTATAGATTGGTTTAGATTATTATCAGAGCAGACTTTCGGAAGGAAGGAGGGATTAGTTCTCAGAGCAGCCCTGTCCTTATGAAAATCTAAGTACGGAGGATGAACACTTAGTGCCTGAAGTTCCGAGACACGTCTGGCTGAGGTAATAGCCACCAGAAAGAGAGTTTTCCAGGATAGAAATTTAATGGAGCAGGATGCTGCCGGTTCAAAGGGGGGCATAATCAAGGGGGTTAATACCAAATTAAGGTCCCAAGGAGGAGGGGGATCTCTCACTGGGGGCCTAAGGAGAGTAGTCCCTCTAGGGAAAGCTTTACACAGCTTATGTGACAATGTTTAGATTAGAAAAACCAATATGAAAGTTAGAGATGGCCGCTAGTTGAACACTGACTGTGGCAGAAGCGGACCCAGAATGAAAAAGCTCTGTTAGGAACTCCAAGATTTCGTGAACTGGGGCTGAAAAGGGATCTATGTTCCTAGCCTCTGCCCAACAAGAGAAACGTTTCCATTTGCTAGCATAAGTCTTCCTAGTAGCGGATTTGTGAGAGGAGACAATCTCGCGCATGGCCGGGGAAATGCTGGGAAGCCTGGCTAGGGTTGGAATTGGATCAACCAAGCTGTGAGCTGGAGTGTTTGGAGGGATTGATGCAGCTTTCCTGACTGATGAATCAACAGGTCTGGAATAGGATCCAGAGTCCAAGGCTGCTCGAGGAGGTAACGGTGCAGGAACGGAAACCATATCTGTCGAGGCCAGTAGGGGGCAATGAGGATCATTTTGAAACCCAACGGAATAGCTTTCTGTATGAGTTTGGGTATAAGAGGGAATGGCGGGAAGGCATAAAGAAGTCCTTGAGGCCAATCGTGGACTACAGCGTCTCTGGAAGGGTGACCGGGAAGTGGTAAAAGGGAGAAGTAGTTGCTGCATTTGCTGTTGAAGGGGGTGGCAAACAGATCGCAGCAAGGCAGTCCCCATTTGCAGAAGATCAGATCCGCAACTACCTGATTCAGAGACCACTCGTGAGGCATGAGAATAGCTCTGCTAAGCCTGTCCGCTATGATGTTGGACTTCCCAGGGATGTGCGTCGCAATCAGAAATCGTTGGGAGGAAATCGCCCACTGCCAGAGTCTGAGTGCTTCTCGTCATAGGGGGTAGGACCTGGTTTTGCCCTGCTTGTTGATGTACCACACTACTGACATGTTGTCCGTTTGAATTGCAATGATCCCAGAAGGGAGAGAGTCCTGAAGGTCTTGCAACGCTAGGAGCACGGCTCTCATCTCCAAGACATTTATGTGCAGATGGTACTCGTGAGGCTGCCAAGTACCTTGGACTGTCCTGCCCTGATAATGCCCCCCCTCACCCTATCAGTGAGGCATCCGTGGTCACTGTGGCAACCGGAGGACGCTGGATGAATGGTCTGCCCTGAGACACTAGTTAGAAGACCATCCACCAGGAAAGGTGCCTTTTGCATGTTTCTGTAATCATGATCATGTGAGACATGGGGAGCTGTTGAAAGGACCACTGTGTGAAGAGAAGCCACTGAAGGATTCTCATGTGAAAACGGGCCAGAGGTATCAGAAGAATTGCCGCTGCCATAGAACTGAGAGTTTGAAGTACCAACCTGACTTGTACCCTTTTGCATTGCATGAGGATATGAACTTGCCGCCGAATTGTGGCCACCCTGTCTGGCGGTAGCCTTGCGGACATACTTCTTGTATCTAAATCTGCTCCTATATAGGTAATAGATTGACAGGGCTATAAGGCAGATTTTTTGAAATTTATGGTAATGCCTAGCTGGGCACAAATTGTGATTGTATAGTCCCTGGCTTGAAGGAGTTGATGCCTGGTAGTAGCAGTAAGGAGCCAGTCGTCTAGATATGGAAACACCTGGAATCCCTGACGCCTCAGGTGAGCCGTGCCGTGACTAATGCCATGCATTTGGTGAACACCCTGGGGGCTGTGGTGAGACCAAAGGGCAGAGCTCTGAACTGGAAATGACTGGCTCCCAGCCGGAAGCGAAGGAACCTCCTGGAGCACCTGTCCATTTTGATGCGATAGTACGCATCCTGAAGATCTATTGAGCACATCCAATTGTCCTGACCCAAAAAGGGTAGAATGGACTGTAGCGTGACCATCCAAAACCTTGTTCTTTGAACAGACTTGTTTAGTCTGCTGAGATCCAGTATTGGTCTCCAGTCCCCTGTCTTTTTTGGTACCAAAAAGAACCTTGAGTAAGTTCCGGATCCGTGTTGGTCTGCCGGGATTTCCTCGATGACTCTTTTTTTCTACCGGTCTTGAAACTTCTATGACTGCTTGGGCCCTCAGATTGGGTGGAACATCTGGAGGGGATTTGCTTGACGGTAAGGGGGGTTGAAAGAAGGGAATTATGTAGCCTCCGGATATGATTGAGTGTACTCATTTGTCTCGCGTTAGGTTTTGCCAGGCTTTTGGGTACACAGAAAGTCTTCCCCGACAGCCTCCAGAGGCGGGCAGCCAGGCAACTCTTCGGGGATGCTGGAAGGGCTTGTCATAGAAGGATTCTCTGCTGCCCTGGTTCTGTGGACTCCCTCTGCCCCGAGGGTGGCGTCTATTGTTGTTGTTTCCTCCTCTGCCCCTGGAGGAAAAATCACTACGTGTGTCAGGCGAGGCTCCCTGGGATTTCCGAAACCACATTTTACCACTCCTCTGACCCTTGTGATATGGTCTGGAAGGAGTGGAAAAACAGACTCCCACGGCAGAGAGAGTCTTGCCTTCCTGTTCACACCTAGTCAGAGTGTCTTTCACCTGTAGTCCAAAAAGAAAGGAACCATCAAAGGGAGTGTTGGTGAACGACACTCTAAAGGGTTCCGCCAAATTACACAGCTGCATCCATGCGTGTCTCCTGAGGGCCACGCCTGTACCTGCGGCTCTACTCGCACCATCGGCTGCATAGGAAATGAGCTTCATGGAGGAGTTGACTACAGAATTAAGGGTCGTCAGCTGAGAAGCCGCTTTAGCTTGAGCCCCTTCAGCCAATGGATCCTGGAGGGTATCTCCGAGCTCTTTCAGGAGATCCCTCTGAAGCCTGGTAAAATGGCATAAGTAATTCAGTGACCTCATGGAAAAGGTCGCTGAAGCAAACATTCGCTTCCCGTATCTGTCCATGGTCCTAGACTCCTTGTTAGGAGGATGGACAGAGGAAGAAGTTTCCGCTAACTCCTTTTTAGTGGCTGCTGCTACCACTATGGCATCTACGGGAACACCCTTAGTAAGGAACTGTTTATCAGGGGGTGCAGTGATAAACTTGCCGGGTCTCCTCGGGGTTGGTTCCACTGTATCCGGGGCTGACCAAGCCCTTTGAGCCACTACTGACATTAGTGAATCGAAAGGCAGAGAAATTCAGGAGGTGGAAGGTCGGGAACTGAACGCATCCAGGAATACAGATTCGTCCTCGGTAGGGGCAAGGGTATTCCAGTTCCCCCTCTGCTTAAGCATTTCTAGGATGTCTGAAAAGGAAACATCTTCAGAGGGGGATCTTGGGGACCCTTCCGATTCATCCAAATCCGTATCCGAAGTGACAGACTCGGGGGAGTCAATGTGCTTCCTCTTGCACTTCTTCTTCCGAGGGGGTTCCTCTGAATGATCAGGGGAGGCCTCGGAAGAAGAGGAAACACCCAATGGGGTGCCCTGGAGCGCCGGTTCCCCACGCTTGGGGTCTGGAGGAGGGACAGAGGTTGATGCAGGCACTACAGAGGACGGAACCAGTGGGGTCGAAAGTGGAGCTGACTCAGAGGCCAGTACACTCCTCATGACATCGAAGGTGTCCCTGCCACGATGCAGAGAAGGCTCCGAGGCCAATGTAGGAGCCGAGTTCACCTGCGCCGACGCTCCGAGAGGGAGAACGGGGTCGAACAAGGGTCCGATGCCACTCGCGCCCTCGGAGCCGACGAGGGAGTCTCGGCGCCCAGATCCCTTGACGGATGGCACCATCGAGGGGATCGGAGCCGACGACGGAACCGAAGGAGAAATCGTTATCGGAGCCGACGGTTCCACGATTTGAACCCCACCAAACTCCAGCTCAGAGCTCAATGGAGAAAACGTAAGAAACAAGAAAACAACAAATTTTATTAAGCCACAATAAAAGCTTTTCGTTAGTGCCTTGCACTAACTTCTTCAGCCAATCAAAATATTTGCACCATTGGAAAAGGATTTAAATACCAGCATTAAGGCACTTAAACACGGAGATGATTTACTACCAAGCTCCATCTAAAGAGATATCTATGGTGAGCGAATTGTTGAATATTATTCTGACATGTAACTATTTTACATTCAGTAACAGATGGTTCCATCAGTTGATTGGTGTTCCCATGGGGTCTCCGTGTGGCGCCAGTGTAGCTAATTTGGTCATGACGCATTGGGAAAGAACGTTTGCCTTTCCCAATAATGTTATTCAACAGAAGGTCGTTCTGTATATAAGATTCTTGGACGACATTTTTATCTTGTTCAATGGCACACTGGAAGAAGCCCAAGATCTAGTGATTGGCTTCAATAATTCGTCTGACTTCTTGAAATTTACTTGTACAATAGATATGGAGAAGATATCATATTTGGATGTGGAACTTTACAAAGATAGAAGTCTAGGTCAGTTTGGAGCCAGAATACATCGGAAATCAACTTTTTCTAATTTTTATTTACATTATGATAGTGACCATCCGTTTTACCAGAAAAAGGCTATAGTCAAAGGTCAACTTGTAAGAGCAGCTAGGATGGTGTCAAAGGATAGTGAATTTTTGGAGGAGTGTGAATTCATAGTCAATTTATTTTTGGATCGAGGTTATCCAGAAACCTTGACTGATGAGCTGTGTCTTGAAGTCAAGACCAAGAGAGCTAATGGCTATTTTTCCTCTGTCTTGAGTCATGTTGTTTCTGAATGGAGTCATTCACCTTCATCTGTATGCCCTGATTTTCAGGGAAATAGGTCAAGGCCCAATTTTATTTTAACTTTCAACACAGATACCAATGATATAGTTACTATAATTAAGAGGAATTGGTGACTGCTATCCCCTGAGTTACTTGGAGGTTCAATTTTTGAAAAAGCCCCATTGATAACATACAGAAGGGGACCTAACATCAAAAATATTTTGGAATCTACGCGAAATTTAGTAACACCAAGATCTGGGCTGTATAAATGTAATATGTGCAAGTATTGCAGATTTGTCCAGGCAGGTACAGCCTTTATAGTTAAGAACAGGAAATTCCTCATTAGGGGATGTTTCACTTGTTCCAGTACCCAAGTGGTATACCTTTGCTCAACGTTCATCATGCCCTAGTTTGTATATTGGCAAGACTGAAAGGAAACTCCAGGAAAGAATGTATGAGCATTTGTACGCAATAAGAAGAATGAAAACTGACAATGCTTTGGCTATGCACATTCAGAATAACCCAAACCATCAGTTTACATTTATGGTTATAGATCAACTGTACAACGCCAGTTCTTATGGACCTGAGACATATAGATTAGAATGTAAAGAGCTTCTTTGGCAATTAAGAAGATTGGAGGCATATTACCCCCCTGGTCTCAAAGGTTTGAAGAGGTGATGAGCTGTTTATTCTTAAGTGTTTTTATTCAAGAGTTCATTAGACAATTCATAAAATGTGAGTCGACAAATTAATGTTTTTTTTTTTGTTTTTTATTAGTTGACAGTGTTAAAGGGTTTTTAGTCATTAGTTTCATTTAATGATACTATCAAACCTATATTGAGTAGCTTACATTTACGTTATATCATATGTCACATGTTATATTTTATATTTATATTCGTATCATATGGTGTCTTTTATTAATTAGTGAGATATGATTAATATTATTTTTAATTTTCTTACTTAGCTGTTCTAGTTATTTAGATGCTTAGGACAGCATATATTAATTTCATTATATTTATTATATTGATTCTATTAGTTATTTTACTTGAAAGCGGGCAAGATGTAATGTATGTATAGGTAATCCTTGATCAGGAAGTGCCAGGCTTTCATTATTAGTATTTATGTTGCAGGTTGAACACTGTTATTTTATTTTACTTCACATATTTATTTCTCCACATATTTTTCATGTATTTTTTCATATATTCATTCATCACACAGTTTAGTAATCAAAATATCGGGCTTTTTTCTTTCAGTTTTAAAGCCTGCTATTATCACAGTTTTGGAATATGAGTTTTTCATTACGTTAATGGAGAATTGCAAATGCACCTTAGTAAGCTTTGATCTGTATCTTTAAGGGTTAAAGAGAGAGCAAGGGGCGTGTTTAAGTGTCTTAATGCTGGTATTTAAATCCTTTTCCAATGGCGCGAATGTTTTGATTGTCTGAAGAAGTTAGTGCAAGGCACTAACGAAAAGTTTTTATTGTGGCTTAATAAAATTTGTTGTTTTCTTGTTTCTTACGTTTTGGTCTGGCCCGAGTTGAGTTCTTGGCTTTTGAATTAGCGGTGGTTTTCGCTAGTTTGTTTTTCTGGTTTTGAAAGTTTATTTCTTCAGAGCTCAATGGAGTTGGAGGAAGAGCATCGATAGAAACGGACAGAGCCGACACCTGTTGAGGAGGGCTGGACAACATCTTGGCAAATGCCTGTGACTTCAACAACCTACTGACCACTCTCTCCACGTTGTGATCTGAGAGCCAAGAGGACCAAGAAGAGTGGGAGGATCTGTGACTGCGGTCACTCTGCAACAGGGGAGACCGAGGAGCCGAATGTATAGACTCTAAGGAAGGGGACCTCGGTCTCTTGTGGGTCCGCGACGGCTCTGAAGGTGCTGGTGGAGCCGACGGGGAGGCAGTCTCCTCGGTTCGGGCCAGAACCGAAGTAGTAGGCAAGGCTTGGGCCAATGCCGGCTCCGAGCTGGGAGCCGACGATTTGGACGGTTTAGGAGATTTCACAGGCTGAGCCTTGGCTGGTGAATCCTGGGGCTTAAAAAGGCCCCCCAAAATAAGCTTATTTTTGTGCTCCTGCAGAACTCTTGGGCTGAATGCATGACAAACAGAACAAGAGTCCTGCAGGTGTACTGCGCCTAAGCAATAGACGCAAGAAGTGTGTCCATCTGTTAGAGATTTTCTGACAGCATGAGTCACACTTCTTGAATCCAGGCACCTTGGATTCTTTAGACATAACCACGACTATAGATACTACACTGACAAGTTTTTGGCCAAAGGCTGGACAGCAAAACCTAATACCAGACACTACCACAAAACACAACACACAAATACTACAGTTAAAGATAGTTTTTTTTTTTTTTTTTAGGTTAGGAAGCCTCTAACTTAAACAGCTACCTAACAAACGGAAGAAGAAAGCTTAAACTAAACGCTATCTATGAAAGGATAAAAGAGGGGGAGAACTCTCTAATTAAAACGAGTTCTAAGGGAAAAACTAGAAATACAATAAACTAAAACAAACAGTTAGCGACTATTCTATAAACCACAGTAAACGACAAAAGCGGTGAACCAGCCACTAAGGACAATGTAGTAAAGTACTCCTGCACTTTCAGCCGTTGACACTGGCAATATTAAGTCACCAAATTAGTAATCTGAACAGACCAAACCATACACAAAGCTGCCACACCTGTGCCGACAAGAAACGATGGCTCTTCTTTGTAAAAATAGATATCCTTTAATCAAAACCAGAAACAGGAACAAAAAGGAATAAGCGCTTTCACGCGGTACAACCGCGCTTCTTCAGATTTCATTAAAGCATAACAAACATCCAGCTTATATTCCGCACTAGGCGGGAACTTACATCAATTAGTTAAACCATTTAATCAATTAGTAAACTTGCTGCTAAGCAACTATTGCATAGCATATGTATCAAACATTGTGTAAATGTAAACATAAGATACACCAATATACATATAATCCCCAAATAATCAACAAATATATTATGTTCCTGTACAACTATAGCTATGAATAAAGCCATCTCATAAAAACATTAATAAAGCATCATGTTCACAAACATTAAAAACAATGAACTCGAGCCATGCTTATAAGAACTCTTTCAAAGTCAAGTTGATGCAAATCAAACAGACCACAATATATCGGTCATTATGTTCAAAGGCAATCAGGACACTCGATCGCATATATCCATTGTTGCTATGACTAAATCCTAGACCCCAAAAAATATATATTTGTAGCCTTTGATGACACACACTTAAAACAATGCAGGTCTTAGTCTTCTTATAGACCGCATACAACTTCAAAGTGTATATCACGCCTATATAGTTACGTTCATCAGAATATAGCATTATAGTAGCAAAATACAAGTATATCATACCATATATATATATATGAGTTCTCGTTGAGCATAATAGATAACAAATCACTTACATTTAGCAACATCTGCCTCACTAAACATATCGGTATAGAACAGAAAGTTCAAGCTTAAAACCGCTGTGCAACGCTCTGACGCCATAACGCTATGGCTGCCAGGTCAAGATATTATTTAAAGCAACAGTGAAAAAATGACTTCTACCATTAATTTCATAATACGCTATAGGTATGGTATCAATATTAACATGCATCTATAGCAAACCCTGTCTACATTAAACATTGGATACTTGTTGCATAAAAACATATGAATTAAAGCATGTGCGTACGTATCTGTGTAATATGAACTTCCATGCTCAACACGCTCTTTTGGATATATGAAATCTCTATTGATCATGAACGATTGTCCACATAACATCTTGTCAAACGAATTAATGATGAACTAAATATATGTTTATAAAACTCGCCTAAAATTTCTGGAAAACAACTAGAACATACCATAATTGTCATAAATGCCATAGGCAAACATCTTGATCAGGTGGACCATAATAGCTAACACAAAAAGACTTAAGGAGACAGCTCTTCGAAAACATGCTTAAAAAGTTAAACAACATACTAGATAAAAATATATAACAGGATATACATTCTAAAAAGTCAAGCATGAATATGACCATATACAAATATGGAGAGATGTATATAAAAATATAAAAAGATATATACAGAAATATAACAACCCAAAAAAATGTATATATATAGCCCAATAACCAGGGGTGATATCTGAGAATAATAGGTAACTATAGCATTGACAACTATGCATGACATAACATGGTATGTATTATGATCAGAAGTTATTATGGGGGCCCACTAATAGCAGCTTAATATGCATTTATTCATGTATGTTTGTCTCATCACCATTACCTAAATGATGAAATCAATAAACTAAATTTAGTATATTGTCATCGAGACAACAGTACTGGCTTTAAGGATATGGAGCTATTAACCCCTGGTGCTAAATGGGCTCCTAACTTCAAAATCCATTGCAATTCTGCGGTGGCTAAAATGTTATCCTTATTGCCTCCTCTATTGTTGTCATTCACCAATTGCAAATATATCTTGATACTTTACAAGAATTACAAGAAAAATATTTTCTGACTTTTCTCTAAATGGCATAGGCTTCTTTGATACTACATTCATATCATCTTAAAATGTAAAGTAGTATAAGCAACAAACATTTAAAGTTTAAAGCCTAAATATTAAAGCTTAGCATTTCAATACTGTGATGCTGCATATGTAAATTTATCAAAAGAGCTGACAACTGCCTTTGAACCAGTGAATGATCTAATTGCTCTATTTTGTATGAAAGGCATGGCTGCACTGGAAGTAGCTGTGAATCATTGTGGTATAAAGACAATGGAAAACAGTTTCACACCTCTTTGTCTTGTTTACAGTAGCATGAGCTCCTGACATCAGCAGAAGTGAAGAAAGAGTGGGAGGTTGGCATAATGGTTAAGGTGTTTACCTTACAAACAAAGTGCAGGGTTTAATTCTTACATGGGGTAATTGGTTAGGCTGAAAATGGCCCATTAGGGCAGTTAGCCTAGTACTAATCTATGAACCTATGAATCTATGAACTAATTACTAGTACAAAACTGTCAGCAGTACCCGACTACAAATTTCTCTGTGTCGGTGGTATTTCATGCAGGTGCAGACAAACTCCTCTGCAAATTATGCAAGACGTTAAAACTTAAATAAAAATGTGGTTGGTCTTTTCCCTTCCTTTCATTCCAAGATGAGGAAATGAAAGATTTATAAAGTACAAGCAGGTTTCAGGTCATGCATGCTACTGGAATTATACTGTAGGGAGTAAAAAACCCTAAGAGTTGAGTTAAACTGTAGGAGAAGGTGGAGTTCTCCTTTAAAAACTCTATATCTTGCAGATGTCAACTAGATTATTGCATCTTTCTCGGTTATACATATGTACAATGGAAATTAATAAAGACTGCTCTCTGTGTCTGTGTGTGTGTGTGTGTGTGTGTGTGTGTGTGTGTGTGTGTGTGTGTGTGTGTGTGTGTGTGTGTGTATATATATATATATATATATATATATATATATATATATATAGGTCCATTATGTAATCCCAAAATACTGAAATCTGGAATTTCAGTATTTCGAAATTACATAGCCGAAAACACAATATTCCGAAACCCGGAGAAGTGCGAAATTCAAAATCCCAAAGCTCGGAGATGTTGAATTAGCGCTTCTGCTGGTGCGGTGTGTGAATGAATGTGAGAAAGTTTAGGTAAGTATGTATGTGTAAGTGAGTTGGTTAGGGGCTTTAGTGTGCGTGTGTGTTGTGACTGTGATGTGTGCATGTGAGGGACTGTAAAATGTGTGGGTGTGAGTTTCCTTTGTGTGTCTGTTTGAGCGATCTCGGAGTTAGAATATTTAAGTAGGAGGGTGTGGGATTATATATTTGATTGTGGGGGAAAGTTGTATGTATGTGTATGTGTGGGCTGTATGTGTAGAGTACGTTCGGGATTTTAAGTTTCGCGGTTATGGACTTTCTATTGTAGTTGTATTTTCGGCTATGTAATTTTGAAATTCGGGATTTCAGTATTACATAGTGGACCTATATATATATATACATATATATATATATATATATATATATATATATATATATATATATATGTATAAAGAGAGAGAGAGAAAGAATGTAAAAATAGCTTGCTTGAATACTGCTAGTATTAACACATAAACTTTACAGGTACTTTGACTATTAATAGGAAAAAACATATAGTGGCTATCACAGGAACTTGACTTAAAAAAGACTTATGACCTCCATCATTTATCCCCTCCAATTACAGCAAGTTCTGTGATAACAGATCTGGCCCCAGAGCATGAAAAAGTATTAGGAATGCACCATAAGTGCAGATGTGCAACTGCATACACTACTGCATTCTTGACCTTTGGGATATCATGTCCGCATTTAGCCATTGACTGGCTTAAATTTCAGAATTGCACTCTTCTCTAGGGCTTTGGCTGACACAATCCCTTCAAAGGCATTAGTATGTTGGTGACATAACAGCAGCCCCAACTGCTCCAGCTTCACAAAGAGGACCTTGATCCCACTCTCCCAATCACAGGCAGACAAAGGAGGGATGGGGCTCAAGTGTGAAGGTATGTAATGGGAACTACACAGCTATCCCAATCCATGTGCAGAAAAATCAGTTCTAGATAAACAAAGGTGGCTGGATAATAGGTATCTGGACTGCAACAACGAATTTCCTTGAATGTCTACATTTATGGCATGTTCCTAACAACTTTACTATGCTCATTGTAATACTAACTGTTGAAGTTCTCACATTTGGATGGTTGCCCCTAGGTTGTAGTGTTTATAGAATGTATGGACAGACCAGATAGTACTACCTGAGTAGTACACCCCCTCCCCAAAAGGCTGTGGTGCCAGCAGTGACTCTGACAGAGTGAACCTTAACAAGGCCAGTGACAAGTTTGCCATGGCATGAGTAAAAAAAAAAAAAAAAAACATTTTTTTTTTTAATCTTCTTGTTTACAGGTCTGTCCTCTTTCTCATTTGCAAAACAGACAAACAACTGACCAAGCTTTCTGAATTCCTGGATTATGTGCAACTAGAATCTTAGCTGTCTATGCACATCATGTGAATGGAGGGTCCTATCGCCTGAATTCTGTGGCTTTAGGAAAAAAAATGGTAAACGGGGGCTGGTATGCAGTGGGACACTGTCATGGCGAAAGACTATGAAAGGCACTTTACATATCAGGTCTTGAAGTTCAGAAAACATTCTAGAAGAGGTAATATAGCCACCAAAACCAGTATCTTCCAAGAAAGGTGATGAAGGAAGGATGATGCAGGGGCTCATTAAAATCCAAGGTCAGATTTTTTTCTAGCACACAGCTGAGATTCCATGGTGGATCAATTTTCTTTGTTGGCGATCTTAAGTCAATGACCCCATTGAGGAACTGTTTGACTGAGGGTCTGGAATAAAAGGAGGAGGGTATATTGGCTGACATAGCAGAAGTATGCACTTTTATACTGGAATAAGCTAAATCTTATTTCTAAAGATCTGACAGATATTTCTGGACCACAGCAGGTTTAGCTCTCTTGGGTCAAGGTCCCTTGACTGGCACCAAAAGGAGAAATGTTTTCATTTTAGCTAGGTATGATTTTTTGTGTTACGCTTCTTTGGCTTTTCCATAATATTTATCACATCCTCAGAATACTTGTACCTTACGGGAATTAGGGTAAAATCATCCAAGTCCTCTACCTTAGAGGGCACAGATTTGGGTGTAGTAGAGAAAAAGAGGCTATGTACTCACCACATTGTTCCATCTGTGTTGTCCATATTAATTCTTCCTTGACTGTTAGCTTCAGCTCTAGCTACTTTCGCTCGTGGCCACTAAAAAGCTCTTAACTTCCTCCCATACCCAAAATGCACCAACCCCTAACATACCTCATATCTTGTTTGCTGTTTGACAAAGTAGGAAGTACCACTATAGAATCCTTAACAGAAGAAGCTATATCTGGAGCTCAACATGAAGGACAGTGGTGTCCTTATAAACTCTTGTTCATCCAGAAATCAATTCTAAAAAAGGTTGGGAGTTGGTGGGTGGGGAGTTGAGAAAGAATAAAAATGGACAACTCAGACAGAATGTTATAGTGAGTACATAACCTCTTTATCTGATATTGTCAATTTTAATTCTATCCTCAACTGTTGGGATGGAGTCCCCTGCCACCTAAATTCCTGAGTGGAAAAGGAAGGATACTCCTGAGCACAGTTGAGCAAAAGGCTGCTCTTCCCCTCAAGATCAGATCCAGTTTGTAATGAATAATAAAGGTATGAGGATAGGCCCAAGTTGCAGCTGCACACGTCATCCATCAAAGCCTTAGAGAGGAACACTGAAGAAGTTGCCATGGGCCTAGTTGAATGGGCTCTTAAAGGTCCTGGTAAAGGATAGTCCCAATTTGCTGTAGATAAATGATATCCTTCAGACTAAGGTTACCTATGCAACTGGTTTTCCCAATTTAGCCTTCTCAAAGGCCACAGATAATTGATCTCTCCTTCTAATTTCTTTTGTTCTGTGTAAGTAAAAATGCAATTGTCTGTGATCATCCAACAAATGCAACAAACATTCACCTTTAATCGATGACTGACACTGAATTCTGACACCCCGCTTAGGAAGAAAAGAAGCGTTGGTACGTAATGTGGCTCTATCGTTATGAAAGATCAAGTAGAAATGGTTCAAGAACAATGCTTGAAGTTCTAGCAGAGGTAATGGCCACTAGAAAGATAGTTTTCCAGGTCAGGAAAAAGAAATTATGTGCCTACCATAACATTCCATGTTTGTTGTCCTTCATCTCGCCTTCCTTCTTGCTGGTTGGGATCGGCACCGACTCGGCCAATTTACTATAGCTTGAGAGTTTTTACTGGCTCGAGGCTACCTCTTATCCCAACATGCCTAGCGGCAGCTACCCAGATCTCGTTTGTAATAGCCCACACTAGACATACATAGTAAAAAACTATTTTTACTAAGTGCTTATACATCAAGGTTGGAAGGAAAGAGGAAAAGACAGTGCATGGTTAACTAACCTGGTATGTCAGCAAGAAACAGCCAGTGTAACCAATAAAGAACTCCTCTCAAATCTCCAGGAAGGGGGAAGGAGGGGGGGACGCAAGAAGGAAAGCGAGATGAAGGACAACAAACATGGAATCCTATGGTAGGTACATAACTTCTTTATGTTATGTCGTCCCATCTCGCCTTCATTCTTGCTGGTTGGGACCGCGTCCCCAGAACATGATTCATGGGTGGCTCTCTGGAACAAACTCTTCAGGACAGTGGAATCAAAGCATACCCTATTCCAGGAGACCACATGCACTCTGCAATGAGAGATAAAAGTATGAGGATTTGCCCATGTTGCTGCTGCACAGATTGAATCTAAAGGCAATTTATCTTGGAAGGCAACAGAGGTGGCTAAGGCCCTGGTTGAATGTTCTCTGGGCCTTCCTGGAAGTGTCTTTTTACACAAATCATATGAATAACTGATCGTGTCTGACACCCATTTTGTTAAGGTCACTTTTGAAACTGGATAACCTTGTTTATTGTCAGGAAAGGATATAAACAATTGGTCTGTCCTGTGTAAATAAAAATGTAATTGTCTATGAACATCCAATTGGTGTAATCTATACTCTGCCTTGTTGCCGTAATTGGGGAAGAACACAGGAAGCTCAATGGACTGATTTAAGTTAAACCCTGAGCAAACCTTTGGCAGGAAAGAAGGACTGGTCTTAAGAGAGACTATCTTTGTGAAAAAAGAGATACGGCGGGTGAAAAGACAAAGCATGTAATTCAGAAACCTGTCTAGCCGAGGTTATAGCAACTAAGAAGACGGTTTTCCAAGACAGAAACTTCAGGGGGCAAGATGCTGCTGGTTCAAAGGGAGGCAGAACTATCGAAGCTAAAACCAAGTTTAGGTCGGGAGGGGGGTTCTCTTACTGGTGGCAGTAAAAGTGTCGTACCTCGTAAGAATGCTCTGCACAACTTGGGACATAATGTTAGAACCCAAATCTCCTAAATGAAAATTGAAAATGGCAGCAAGTTGGACCCTAATAGTAGCTGCAGCTGCCCCTTTTTTTGAAGGTTTCGGCCAGAAAGTCAAGAATCTTGTGAACAGGAGCCGTAAAGGGATCAATGTTATTACTCTTGGCCCAATAAAAGAACCTCTTCCATTTGATAGTGTAAATCCTCCTGGTAGTGGGCTTGTGGGAGGACACTAGGATGTGTTGTACAGCAGGGGAAATGTTTGGGAATTTGGCTAAGACTGGAAGTGGAGCAACCAAGCAGTCAGCTTGAGAGTTTGGAGGGATGGGTGAAGCCCGCCTGACTGATGCGTCAGGAGGTCCAGAACTGGGTCCAGTATCAAAGGCTCCAGTTAAAGATGATGGCGAAGAAATGGAAACCATATCTAACTAGGCCACTAAGGAGCAATGAGAATGAGTTTGCAACCTAATGATTTTGCTTTCTGAAGTACCTTTGGAATGAGAGGGAAAAGTGGAAAGTCATATAGTAGTCCTGGAGGACAGTTGTGAACAAGTGCATCCCTGGGTGACTGTCCTGGAGGGGGAACTAGGGCGAAGTAGCTGTTGCATTTGTTGTTTAGGGGAGTAGCAAAAAGATCGCAGCAAGTCTGGCCCCATTTGCAGAAAATCAAGTCCGCAATTTCTTGTTTCAGGGACCACTTGTGAGGCATGAGGATAGCCCTGCTGAGCCTGTCTGCTATCACGTTGGATTTTCCAGGAATGTGCGTCGCAATCAGAGAACGTTTGGAAGACATCGCCCACTGCCATACTTGAAGGGCCTCCCAACACAAGAGGTAAGATCTGGTTCTGCCCTTCTTGTTGATGTACCATACCACTGACATACTGTCTGTCTGGATTGCAATGGTCCCGGTAGGTAGAGAGTGTTGAATTGCTTGCAACGCCAGAAGCACTGCTCTCATCTCTAGAACACTGATGTGCAAATGGTACTTGTGAGGTTGCCATGTTCCTTGGACAATCCGTCCCCAATAATGCCCCCCCACCCTATGTGGGAAGCGTCCATGGTCACTGTGGCTACCGGATGGGGGTCTAGAAACGGTCTGCCTAGAGTCACCTAGGGGAGACAAGGCACCATAGTAGGTCCTTTTTGCAAGATTCCGTAATCAAGATCATGTGTGACATTGGCAAATCCTGGAAAGATCACTGAACAAAAAGAAGCCACTGTAGAATCCGCATGTGGAAGCGTGCTAAAGGAACTAGCGCAACTGCTGCAGCCATTGAGTCCAGCACTTGTAAAACTTGTCTTGCCTGAACGCTCGTCTTCTTTATGAAAAACGAAACTGGGAACAACTTTGGATTGTGTAGTTCCATGCTTTGATTAGCTGATGCTCGGTGGTACCAGTGAGGAGCCAGTCGTCTAGATATGGAAACACCTGGAATCCTAGACACCTCAGGTGAGCCGTGACCACTGCCATACACTTGGTGAACACTCTGGGGGCTGTGGTGAGACCAAAGGGCAGGGCCCTGAACTGATAATGACTGGCTGCCAGCTAGAAGCATAGGAATCTCCTGTATTGCCTGTCCATTTTTATATGGTAGTACGTGTCCTGGAGATCTATGGAACACATCCAATTGTTCTAACCCAAGAAGGGAAAAATGGACTGCAGTGTTATCATCCGGAACTTCGTCTTTTTTACCGATTGGCTTAGTTTGTTGAGATACAAAATGGGTCTCCAATCCCCTGTCTTTTTTGGACCGATTTGGTCTGCGGGGACTTTCTGGATGGCTCTTTTTTCTAGCAATCTTTGAACCTCTAGGATTGATCCCGAAGACTGGGTGGAACATCTGGGATAGAACGTTTGTCTTTTGGGGGGGGGAGACTGAGAAAAGGGAATTTTGTAACCCCTGGATATTATTGACAGTACCCATGTTTCTCTTGTGGCAGATTGCCAGGCTGTGGGTACAGTGACAGTCTGCCCCCCCGACTGTCTCCAGAGGTGGACAGCCGGGCCTCCCTTCAGGAGTGCTGGAAGGGCCTAGCAGAGAAAGTATCTCTGTCACCCTGCTGTTGCGGACCCCCTCTGCCACGAGGGTGGCATCTTCCATTGTTTCCCCCTCTGCCCCTGGGGGAAAAATTTCCATGTGTGCCAGGCAAAGACCCCTGGGATTTTCAGAACCACATTTTTCCACTCTTCTGACCTTTAGGATAGGGTCTAGAAGGAGTGGAAAAACGGACTCCTATGGCAGAGACAGTCTTGCCATCCTGTTCACACCTGGTGAGAGTCTCTTACCCGAGGCCCGAACAAGGACGAGCCATCAAAGGGGGTGTTGGAAAGGTGCATCCAGGAGTGTCTCCGCAAAGCTACTCCAGTACCTGTTGCCCTACTCGCTCCATTTGCCACATATCAAATGAGCCTTATGGAGGAGTTAACCATGGAGGTCAAGGTCGTAAGCTGGGAAGCTGCCCTGCTTGCAGCTCCCTCAGCTGTAGGATCTTGCAGGGTATCTCCTAGCTCCTTCAGGAGATCCCTCTGAAGTCATGTGAAATGAGACAAGTAATTCAGTGACCTGAGAGTAAAGGTCGCTGAAGAAAACATACGCTTCCCATACCTGTCCATCATATGAGACTCTTTGTTCGGCAGATGGACAGATGAAGAAGTTGCCGCAAATTCCTTCTTAGTGGCTGCTGCCACCACCATGGCATCAACAAGGACCCCTTTAGACAGGAAAGACTTATCCTCTGAAGCAGTAATAAATTTGTTTGGTCTTCTCGGAACTGGTTCCATGGTCTCTGGAGCGCTCCACGCCTTTCGGCTCATTATAGACAAAAGTATGTCGAAAGGCAGAGAAACCCAAGAGGTGGAGGTTCGGGAACCAAATGCATCCAGGTAGACAGACTCGTCCTCAGAAGGGGCTAGGGACTTCCAGCAATCCCTCTGTCGAATTGTTTCCAAGATGTCTGAAAAAGAGACATCCTCAGAGGGGGAGCGTGGGGACCCTTCTGATTCATCCAAGTCTGTATCCGAACTGATAGACTCAGGGGAGTCTAGATGCTTCCTCTTACATTTCTTCTTCCGAGGGGCCTCCTCCAAATGTTCGGGGGAGGTTTTGGAAGAGGTAGGTCACCCAGTGGGGCATCCTGGGGCACATGTTCCCTACGCTTGGAGGCAGGAGGAGGGACAAAGGCAGGCACAGCCACCAAGGAAGAAGGAGCCAATGGAGCAGAGAGTGGAGCAGTCTCAGGAGACCGCACGCTCCTCATCACCTCGAAGGTGACACGGTCCCGAGTCGAAGGAGCCACCAGCTCCGAAGAGCCCGGAGATCTCCTTCGAACCAGGAGCGATGGCTCCAAGGCTGATGTAGAAGCCGAGATCACCTGCTCCGAAGCTCCGAGAGGGAGAGCGGGGTCGGACAAGGTTCCGATGCCACTTGCCCCCTCGGAGCCGGCGAGAGAGCTTTGGCACCCAGATCCTTCGATGGACTGAGACATCGAGGAGATCGGAGTGGTCGTCAGAACCGATAAGGGAGAAGAAACCAGAAACGACAATTCCACCACCACACCGCCATGCACTCCGGATCCGAGCTCAAGAGAGTTGGAAGAGGAATCGATGGAGAAGCTGGGAGGGCCGAAGGAGCCAACTCCTTATGGGCTGGGCTTGAAAGTAATTTAACAAGTGCTTGTGACTTGTGGAGCCTGTTGACCACTCTCTCCACGTTGTGATCTGAGAGTCTGGAGGACCAAGAGGAGTGTGAAGAGGACCGGTGAGTGTCCGCTCCAGGTTGCAGCAGAGGAGATTGTGCAGCAGAGTGTACTGCGTCCAAAGAAGGAGACCTTGCTCTCTTATGGGTCTGGACTGGCTCCGTGGATACAGATGGAGCCGCCAGAGACTTAACTTTGTCGGAGCCAATGCTGAAAGCCAATTCAGCCGAAGGCTTCTCAGTGATTTCTGCCTGTTCCGAACTAGGAAACGATGGCTTGGAGTATTTCTCGGACACTTTGGATGGCTGAGGACCCTGAGATGAAGAATCTTGAGGTTTCTTGAGGAGGTCACATAAAATAAGCTTATTTCCTCTCTCCTGCAGGACTCTGGAACTGAAAGCGTGACAAACTGAGCAAGAGTCCTGCAGGTGAACAGCCCCTAAACAATAAACGCAACTCGTGTGCTGTCCGTAAGGGACATTTTATGGCAACATGAGTCACATTTTTTAAACCCAGAGGGTTTTGACTCTTTAGCCATAGTAAACCTTAGTACTTTATTTTTCTTTTTTAATGGGAGAAGAAAGAAGGGGGAGAGCCTCTAACTTAAACGGCAACTCCCCCAGTGGGAGAGCCTCTAACTTAAACGGCAATCCCAGAAAAGGGTGAGGAAAAAGGAAGAACCCTCTAATTTAAACGGGCTCCAAGGGGAAAGCAAGGCCTGAGGAGAAAAAACGATGGCCAAAAGCACCACAACAAGCAGAGAAAGGGGTCGTTAGACTAAAGGTGGATAGTACACACTCTAACGGGCCAATACAACCACAAAAAAATTTGAAAATTAGCGATAAATAGCAAAAAAGCACAAAGTACTTAGCATGAGCCAGTAGTAGCAATCTCGACGCTGAAAGTGGCAAATGAGATCTGGGTAGCTGCTGCTAGGTGTGTTGGGATAAGGGTTAGCCTCGAGCCGTAAAAGCTCTCGAGCTATAGTAAATCGGCCGAGGATAGGCACTGAACCCAAACAGCAAGAACGAAGGCAAGATGGGACAACATAACATCTTAAGATCACATTTAGCTGCTGGTTCAAAGGGAGAATGACTTAAGGCCTGCAGTACCAAATTCAAATCCAATGGAGGAGTAGGATCTTTATACAGGGGTTTTATCAGGAGTGTGCCTCTCAAGAACACTTTACAAAGTTTAGAAGAGGCCACAAAAGAATTTTCAAATCCAATATGAAAATAAGAGGTTGCTACTAACTGAACTTTAATTATAGAGGAGCTAGCTCCCTCATTACAATTGTTGCTAAAAATCCAAGTATATTATGTACAGGAGCTGAAAAAGGTTCAATGTGTTTTTATTATGCCCAGTAAATGAACCTTTTCCATTTACTTGTGTAAAGTTTTCTTGTAGAAGTCTTATGGGAGGATAAAAGACTATGACGAATGGGTGAAGACAGCATTGGTTGTCTGATTATTAATGGAAATGGATAAACTACACTGTCAGCTTGAACACTGAGATATCTGGATGAACCATACCTGTCGGGTGAGACAGGACATCCGGAATCAGATCCAGAATCCATGGTTGGTAAAGCAGATGAGGCCATAGGAAGCGGTGCCAAATTTGTCGAGGCCAGTAAGGTGCAATGAGGATAACTTTGCTCTTCAACCTTGCAGCTTTCTGCAGGAATTTTGGAATTGGGGGAACTGGTGGATAAGCATAAATCAGAGTGGGGGGGGGCAATTATGGAGTAAAGCATCCCTTGGTGATTCCCCCGGAGGGGGGGGGGATTACTGCAAAGCAGCTGTTGCATTTGCTGTTCAGGGGAGAAGCAAAACGACTGCACCTTCATGTTGAGAGACCACTTGTGAGGTAGAAGAATGGACCTGCTGAATTTGTCTGCTATCACACTGGACTTCCCTGAAATGTGCACTGCTATGAGAAAGCAGTTGGATGAGATCACCCACTGCCACACTCTCAGTGCTTCTCTTCATAAGGGGTATGATCCGATTCCTCCTCCTTTGCCGATGTACCAAACTACTGACATATTTTCTGTTTGAATCACAACTGTCTCTAAAGGGGGAGCATCCTGGAAGGCCTGCAATGCTAAAAGCACTGCTCTCATTTCTAGGACACTGATAAGCAAACTGACCTCCTCGGGGTACCAAGTGGCTTGGACTGTTTTCCCCAGAAATGCCCCCCCCCCCCCGCACTCAATATGGGACGTGTCAATGGTCCCTATTGCCTTGGGTTGAGGAAGAATGAAAGGAGAACATTGTAGAACCTGATATGAATGAATCCACAACCAGAGGTATCTCTTGCATGCTTGGGTGATTCTTATTTATGCTGACATAGTAAAGAATTGACCACTGTGTTGTTAGCCATTGAAGAATTCTCACATGAAATCTTGCCAGAGGAACTAAGATTATGGCAGCTGACACTGAGTCGAAGGCCTGAAGGATCAATTGGGCTGAAATTTTGGTACTGCAAATTATTTTCCACATCTAGAATCAGATATTCTGTAATCTTGAGAGAAGGAGACAGGCTGTCACTGATATTGTGCTAAAGACTGCCCTTATGAATTCTAAAGCTTGAGTTGGTTGTAACTGAGACTTCTTGTGATTTATTGTTATTCCCAGATGAGAATAAATCTGAAGAATGTGATCTCTTGCTCTTGTTAGTAGATGCCTGGTCGGGGTGGTAATGAGCCAATCATCTAGATATGGAAACACTCAGAATCCTTGCAGTCTCAGGTAAGCTGTTACTACTGCCAAGCATTTGGTGAACACCCTCAAAGTTGTGGTGAGGACAAAGAGTAGTGCTCTGAACTGACAGTGACTGGCTCGCAGCTGGAAGCATAAACACCTTCTGGATTGTCTGTTCATCTTTACATAATAGTAGGCATCCTGAAGGACTATTGAGCACATCCAGTCATCCTTGCCCAGGGAAGGTAGAATGGACTGAACTGTGGCCATCCTAAACTTTGTTTGTTGAACTGACTTGTTCAAGATACCGAGATCCAAAATTGGTCTCCAGTCCCCTGTTTTCTTTGGCATTAAAAAGAATCTTGAGTAAGTTCCAGATTCTAACTGGCCTGGTGGGAACTCTTGGGTGACTCTTTTTTTATATCAGCCTTTATATTTCCAGTGCTGCTGCTTTCCTCTGACTAGGTGGACCATTGGGAATTTTGCATACGGTTGGGACTGGAAGGGAAAAGGAAATTACATAACCTCTGGAAATAATCCTCTGCACTCCAGTATCTGTTATCTCTAGCCAGGCTCTCTGGTGCAGGGACAGTTGACTCCTGATTGCCTCCAGAGGTGGACAATCGGGCTTCCTTTCAGGAGCGCTGGTAGGGTCTATCAGAGAAAGGATCTCTGGGCCCCTTGGTTTTGTGGGCCTCCTCTGTTATGGGGACATCGCCATCCATTAGAGTTCCCCCTCTGCTCCTAGGGGAACTATCTCAACATTTGTTCTGGAAAGGACCCAGGGACTTTCTGAACCACATCTTCTGACCCCCTCGTTGATTCCTAGGAAAAAGATCTTTGATGGGTCAAAAAATGAACACCCACTGCAGAGATGGATTTTTCCAATCCTTCTCACACCTGGAGTGTGTGTCCTTCACTTTTGGACCAAACAATGAAATGCCTTTAAAGGGTGCACTGATGAACATGGACATTAAAGGCTCAGCAAAATCACATAAGCACATCCAGCCATGCCTTCTAATGGATATGCCTGAAACCATTTCCTTTGAAGCCCCTTCGGCTGCATGCGAGATAAGCCTCATGGATGAATCTGAAATGGATTGAAGAATAGCCAACTGAGAGGCCACAGAAGATTGAGCAGTAATGTTCCCAGAAAGGGATTTTGAAAGTTCCTTGATCAAGTCCCTTTGTAGTCTACTAAAATATGTCAAATAGTTCAGTGACCTAAGAGCAAAGGTAGCTGATGCATAAACACGCTTCCCAAATCTGCCCATCGCCCTACACTCCCTGTTAGGGGGATGAACAGATGAACTTTGTTCAGCAAGTTCCTTCTTGGTGGCTGCTGCCACGACCATGGCATCCATTGGCACTCCCTTACTCCAGAATTCCTTACCGAGAGGTGGAGCAAGAATCTGATCTGGGCTCTTAAGGATTGGCTCATCTGAGTCAGGTTCCTTCCACACCCGCCTAGAGACCAAATAAACAAATTCTTCAGTGGCGGAGTAACCCAGGAGGCAAACAGGCCAGCTCCAAAAGCTTCCAGAAATACTGATTCCTCTGGTGAAGGATTGCTGGCGCACCAACCACCTCTCTGCTTAAGGATCTTGAGAATGTCTCCAAATGAGACATCTTCCAGGGGTGATCATGGGGACCTATCTCCTTCATCAAAATCAGTATCCTCAGTGACCGTCTCTTGTGGGGAGTCCAAGTGCCTTCCTCTGCACTACCTCTTCAGAGGGACTTCCTTGGTGGGGGTGTTCTGATGAAGTGTTGGAAGAGATTGTAAGACCCTGTTGGGTGGTCTGAATGCCTTGAGCTGGCTGTCCCTGTGGTGTAGCTTGATGTGGCTCTAAGCACAGAGACATCTGGGAACTAGACTGGAAATCAGAAGGTGCGGGATCTGTCCATACTGTTGGAATAGAAAAAAACACTCTCTTCACTACCTTGAAGGCAGATTGCTCCAGACAGAAAGAAGACGGTGGCTCCAAGTAGGCAGGCTTCTGTAGTACTGCCTCCCTCTGGTTCAAGAGCATCATCCCCGAGGCAGAAGTGGGAGCCAAGCTATCCAATGCTGAAGCTCCGAGGGGTGGAGATGGCTCCAAAAACCTTGGAGTCGACTCCAACACCTTGGACCTGACAAGGCAGCTATGGCTCCAAGAGTCATCCGGATGAAAAAAAGTCAGAGCTGGTGCACTCACAGACATCTTCAGATCCGAGCCAGATGGACCCTGAAAGTTTGGCTCCAGGGACTCTAAAACAACCAGTGGAATCAGAGAAGCAGCAGGCAATGGTGCTATAACAGATGGATGGGCTCCCTAAGCCGAAGGAGAAGGAACCGGAAAACATTCACCTGCATCTGTGCCGAGAGGAATCTCCCCATCATTCCATCCATATCTTCCTCAGTTAACTTTTGGATGAATGAGGTGAGGCAAGGGCTGACCTGGAATGATGTCTCTCCAGAGAGGGAGAGGGAACCCTAGAAGGCACTAGATCAAAGGATAGAGAATATTTTGTTTTTGGTAGTGTCTTCGGATCCGAAGATTTTTTCAGGGGAGTGGATCTGAGCAGATTTTTGATCTGGTCTTGTTGTTTTTTTTTTTTTCTTTGGTGGCTCCGAGGAAGGTCGGTCTTGGAGACTAAGACAAGGTTTCTAGTTTTTGTCTTGGGGGATTCAGGCCCCAGCAATAGCCTCTCCAAAAGAAGATGGAAGCAATCCCTTTAAAAATTAGTTTATTTTTCCTATCTGCTATGGCCCTATGATTGAAATTTTTGCAGACAGAACAATTTTCTTGCAGATGTTGAGAGCCTAAACAATAAACGCAAAGTGTGGGCATCTGAAAGTGATAATTTATGCCGCACTTCTGACATTTTTTGAAGCCAGCAAATCCTTTATCAGACATGATGACTCATGATAGAAAAGGAGATAGAAAATAGAGAAAGATGAAAGGTTTTTTTTAACGTAATAAAGAGAAAAAGAAATACCAACAATGGTCCAAAGAACTACACTGACATGTACTAAAGAAAGTGGAACTTATAGATTATAAGGAAATAATACCAACTATGGTAAAACAGAATTACACTGAGTGTAAAGGGTAAGGCAAAATATATTTATGTGTTAAAGAAAATAACTGTCACGAAATAATGCACTTATCTCAATACAAGCTTGAGAGCTCAGGTTAACCACGTCTTTCGCGAAAAGTGGCAAACGAGATCTGGGATATGTTAGTGGTTGGTGCACTATTAGTAAGGGAGGAGCTTGAGAGCTTTTTGTGGCCAGAAGCTAAAGTAATGGCATAGTCAGATCCGAAACCAACAGCTGAGGATAGAATGAAAATTTACATCATCAGATTCCCTATTTTGACTTAAAAGGTATGCATTCAGGGGTAAAAAAAGGTGTACTTTCTTCTTGCCATGCTGCTTGGAAGAGGAAGCTAGTGCGGTCTTGGTTGAAAGGGTGCTACTAAGATTATTTTATTCTTTCCTCCTTGATTTTGAGCAGTATGTAAAGGAATAGACTTGTCTAATTCAGGCAGAAGGCATCTATTTTCCTTGCTTCTAGAATGGCTGTCCTGCCACAGAATTTTCTCAGTTGCTTGCTCAGATGACAGGCAAACAAGTCTATCTCTGGTACACACCACAACCTGGTCAGATCCAGAAAGATGTTTCTGTTCAGCATTCATTCAGGGGTATCTGCTTGGGATCTGTTCAGCCAGACTGCTACCACATTTTGCTGTGAGAAGATATAAGATGCAATCCGTATTACATCTACTTTCAAAGGCACCTCCCAGGCTTACTTGGCCACCCTGTAAAGCAGGTATGACTGTGCTCCTCCTCTTTTGTTTTATATACTGCATCACAGCTGCACTGTCTGTCTACACATGGATAAAAGTAGGGCAGTAGTGAAGGCTTTCAAGGCAATTCAATAGCCATCATTTCTTTGATGTTTATGTGCCTTTTCCTCACTTTGTCCTCCCAAGTACTCTGTATATGAAGGGCTTCCCAAATGAGCCCCCAGGCTAGGACTGAGGAATCTGTGGTCAGTGTCATGGTAGGTACTTGTGCCTTGAAAGACATTCCCTGATTCTGAGTACATTACTGAATCTACCTCAAGATCTCTTAAATGCAGGGAAGGAAAAGGAGGATTATGGTTTCCAAAGGATATCTCAATGCAGGGATGAAGAGGTGTTTTGGTCTCCAAGGGATGGGTATACTGGTACCATATGTTTCTTAGGTACCATTGGGGTTTATTAATACGCAGGTGTACTAGAGGACTCATTAAATGCAAGGCACCATGAAGTCTAACAGCCCGAGAAACTTCCTGGCTACAATCACTGTCTGTTACAGAATGCTTTGGTAGCACTGAGTCAAACTGGCAACTTAGTCCTGGGGAAGGACGGATCTGCTCAGGGTGCTATCCAGACAAGTGCACAGGAAAACTACTTTCTCTGAGGGCATCACAGGTGATTTTTTTTTTTGTTGACTGTGAGACTCAGGTTCTTAAACCAAGTCAAGTGGAGTTCACAGCCTGAAAAAATGACTTGTTGGGATTTTACCAGATCAGGACGTTGGCCAGGTAGGGGTAAATCTGTACACCCTTTCTCCTGCAGAATGCAACCACTGGAGTCAGACATTTTGCAAAGACTCTGGGAGTATTGGGTAAGCCAAAGGGTAAGAAGGTATATTAGAAATGGTCTCCCCCTTGGTGCAAACCTTAGGTATTTTCTGTACTTTCAGGTTATGGGGATATGGAGGTAGGCATCCTTCAGATAAAGCATTACCATGAGTGCATTTGGAAGAAGCTTTGGAAGTAGACTCAAAGGTGAGCATTTTGAATTTTGGAACACTGAGAAAGTTGTTGAGATAGGAACAGTCTAAAAGGGGTATCCGTGGAGCCTCTATCCTTGTAATTAGGAACAGTGTTGAGAAAATATCTTGTCCTTCTGCCTACAAGGGAACTCCTTCTATAATCCCTCATTGAATCATGTTTTTAATAACTTCTGGCATGAGGAATAATGGGTCTGTGAGAACTCGCGGAACACCTCTTCACTTTGCTATGCTTAGAAATTAAAATTTGTAGCCTTTAATGATGACGTCTAATACCCCCTGATCTTGTGCAATGTCTTATCAATTTCTTATAATAGGAAAAGTGCTCTCCAACTTTTTCTGAAGGTGGAAGATCATCAGGTGGGGATGGGGTACTGCATTGGGGAGTGGAATGGGAGGGGACATCCTGGTTGAGTCATGGCTGATCCTCTAGGTGTCTTGGTCTTGACAGCCTCAGACTTGTCTCTGGGTCTAGTTTACCAATCATTTTTAAATTTAATCTTCATCTATTTGCCAGGCCTAGCACTCTCCTCTTTAGAATAAGAAGGTTAAGTCTTTACTTTACTGAGAAGTTCTTGTTATACTCTGGTGCTTGGGTATGAAAAACCTACTTTCCAGACGAGGAAGATTTTCCTTCTACTCCAGCTTCTTGCAGACTTCCTGACCAGGTGGTCCTTGTTTAAAGGGGCATTAAGAATCACTGTTTTAACATTGTCTGTTATGGGCATGTTTCTCAGCTATGCATTTCTCCATATCACAGACTTAGTAGTTACTGCCCTGCATGATGCATCTAAATCATCAAAACCACACTATGAGTACCCGGCTACCTGACAGAAGAGAACACACAAGTCCAGTATCTCTCACTTTAGATCCTTAGCTTCAATCAATTTTGCCTTAACCCTAATCTTTCCCAAAAGGCATTACTGGTAGTTGCACATGGGTCTAACAGTTAAAGGCACTTAAGGAAATGATAGTAGAGATGTATACTTTTTCCTCAGATATGTTGAGTGCTCTGCTCACCACAGTAATGGTAATATGACTCCTAGTTGAAGACGAAGTAACACCCATTCTGTAATTCAGAGGTGCCACATCTAGCTCTGCCAAAAGGTTTCTAGAATGATATTTATGGGGGTCCTTTACCCTGTAGAACCAGCCAGACATCTTAGGAACAGGGGGAAGGAGTCAGGAATTGTTAAACACATTGTTAAGGTCATCTAGCACTAGACGGACCACAAAGGTTTAATTTCAGGCAACTCCATATAAGCTCTGCACCTTTACTGGACTTCAGAATGTCTTTCAGTTTCACATTGTGCAGATGATGCATGTGTGTGTAAGATCTTCACAAAAACTTCTTGTAAATATCAATAAGTCAAACAATAGAGCTGGAGACTCTCTCTTCTCTAATACTGTTGGAAAAACCTGGAACCTGCTTCCCTCCAAACTTTCCACACTTCCCTCTATTACTCTGTTCAAAAACAAACTTAAGTTCTTCCTCAAAACACATTGGATGTGCCCCTGTACTAAACCTGACTGACCAACATGCTCTTGTTACTTGATTCAACCATACCTTCTCATCTCTGCAACAATTTCATCTTAACAGCCCCAATTCTACCTCTCCATAATATTCTTACTTATTACGGTATTCTCAAAAGGTGGCATATTGTACTACTAGATGTATTACTCAACTGCGACATCATATTACCTTCTTTTTTATCTTCCTTTTATCTACATTTATACTCTACTTTTTAGCTATTAATCTTTCTGAACATTTAATTGTAACTTCATTAGTAATCTATTAAGCCTAGTTAGATATTTTCATTTTTTTTTATTTATACTTTATAAATGTGTGACAAAAAAAAAATTATTTTTTGCAATTTAAATATGTACTGCTGTATATTTGAACTGATTGGAGCTTATCGCCCCGGGCCTCTACTGAAAATGGATATATATCCAGCTAGACTAGCCTGGTCAACATATGTAAAATAAAATAAAATAACTACATGTATGTGTATATCTATCTATACACACATTTTATATATATATATATATATATATATATATATATATATATATATATATATATATATATAAAAATCACACACACGTCATTTGTGGGTGGTATGTTAGACAGAACAGTGACTGAAGCACTGTAGTACCAAATTACATTACCTGCCTCTGGGAGTTTATAAGGATCATCAGTTCCCTAAGATGAGTCATCTTACCAGAGTCCTGAGTGGAAGTTGTACATTAGGGAGTGCCCTGGGAAGTTAAGTGTGAAGGGAGGAACCAGGCTGGAAGCTGTCCCTGCTGCAAACTGAATGAAGTTTGAAGCTACCTTGCTTGTGTTTGGGGAACCAATATGAAGCAGGCACACCATTTAAGCATGGTTATACTGTGCCAGAAATATTGCAAACAGCTATCACTACTGAATTGTACCACAAATACACCTTTGACCCTACATCGACGTGGGGAGCATACGTCTGAAATACGATGCTGGTAAGGGTTAAAGGCTTTGGTATACTGGCCAGATGTAGGGTTATCCTTGGCAGGAGATCCCACTGTTATGAATACTGCAGCAATGATATGGAAGGACATCTACCGTCTACCCTGCACTGCACCCCCCTCCCTTCTCCTTCACTGTATACACTAACATAGAGTGAGCTTGGACTGCTCAGAACTCCACTGGGTGAACATCTAGCCCTCCAGCTAGATGTCACCTGTGAGATGAACCTTAGTCACCTCCCTCCCCACACAGCGGGTGAGCAGGCAGCAGTTAGTCCCATTCTCTCTGGTCACTTCCTACAGGGACCTGAGCTGCTAGTCGAACTTATTTCATCTGTGCAGTAGTAAGGGCTTTTTCCTTCTTCACCATGGACTATGCTTAAATACACACACAGACAAACTGCACAACGTATATTTGTGCGTGTGTGTATGTGTGTGTGTGTGTGTGTGTGTGTGTGTGTGTATGTGTGTATGTATATATATATATATATATATATATATATATATATATATATGTATAGTTAGTATTGGATATAAAAAGTGTACACACCCCTGTTAAGACCAAAATGCTGAAAAATACTGAATCTCCCTACCAGTGGGGACCCAAGGATGATTGCTAACATGGGTCCTGCAGGATGGCAAGTCTGAGAGTTCGATGTTATGGCTGTCAGCATTCCAGTTTTAACATTATATTGTAGGGATTTTGATGTGATGTTATTAAAGAAGTTTCATTATATTACTGGAGTGCTGGAGTTTCTTAACATTGTCAGAACAATTGGAGAGACCACAGAGGTCTCTCACCAAGAGATTACAGGGTACACAAAACAAGTGTTACGCGGAAAGACTGAAACCCTTGTCACAGTATTCTGTCTTCTACAGGTTGCTGAGGGGTGACCTGTGCCTGACTTACAGGGCAGTCTCTGACCTGCCCTGACGAAAATGCAACACATTCGTAAATCAAACTGCACAAGGGTCACTCGCTCCAGGGATCTTAACCTAGCCTCTGACATGAGCAGGTCATACTGGAGAGATAGATACATCTCCCAGAGACTGCCACTCCTCTTGAACAAGCTTGCAATTCACATGAAAAAGAGCACCTCCCTGACCTTCTTCAAATGAAACTTAGATTGATGGATGGGTGACTGCAAAGTCACTCCTGAGGTGGTGCTAATGTCAATCCTAGACAGAGGATGTCAGTATTAACTACCATAGACCCTTACCTCTGCGAACTTCACTCACCTAAACACTGACAATTGGAGCAAATCAGGATAAATATAGCTAGGCTTGTAAGGCCTCTAGGGCTGTTAGCCTAGTAACCTTCTATGAACCTATGTTCTGTGCACTGTTTCTCCTTTTGTGCATTCGAATGGGAAATATCTCACAGACAGACAGACACACACACACACACACACTTTTACATATATAAAATGTACACACATACCAAACTTTGCCACCGTAAATCTTATTACCAGCTCTGAAAATACGATTAGTAAACTAATACACCCAATTCCTAGACTTTGAATTGAAAGCTATTTTGAAAGCAGCCAAGTAAAGGAAAAATAACCATTTTTTTTTTTTTTTTGTATTCATTGCTTTTCTGTTTCTATAAAGTGCAGTGGAAAATGTCAACTCCACTAGGACCCTATCCCTACCATTGTTTGTCAAACAACAACAGTTCAGGAATAGTGCTTACTACAGAATAGGCCTGGATTACTGACACGTTACCCCCATAAAATGCAAAATTGAATGTCATAGGTTAAGGCCAGACAGAAAAATACTATGCATAACCCTTGTCCAATACTGTAACGAATAATACATTTTACAGTGTCACTCAGCCCCCCCCCCCCCCATATCATAACTTCAGTCAGAGAAGCCCAGTTTTGGTATTTCAAAATCAAAATCAAAATCACAACAGCACTATTTTGTTAAGTATGTATTCTGCCTCATAAAATGCAAAGCATAATATCATCATCACAGATGAGCAGTACACTGCCAAACATATTTTCACTTCAAAACACACACAAGTATATACATACACAGACTCAGATACGTAGACACATACACAAAGCCACATACAACCTCCCATTCACTTTCTCACACACAAAATCTCACAATCTCATGCAGATCATAAGCCATTTCTGAAAGAATGGTGAAACATTCCGCTGTAAGTAAATACAGAAAGGGACTACTTTTTCTTAACAACAACAAAAAAAAAAAAAAAAAAAAAATAGAAACAAACACAATAGTTAACATAATAAAATAAAATCAACAAAAACAAACAGAGGCATTATTGCTTACGCGTATTTTATACATGCACACACACACACACACACACACACACACACACACACACACACACACACACACACACACACACACACACACACTTAAAGCTTGTTAACTCTCTCTACTCATAGAAACTTTTATGTATGCCCGAAATTGTGCAGCAGTGCTCTCAGTGTGCAGACAAGTTGCTCTTTGTGAATACTGGGTAAAGTTACAGGTGAAGTTTTACAGGGAAAATTTAGTTTCTAAGTGCCTGCATCTTATACAAGGCACTACTATACGTTACTGTGTGATAACCAGTGGAATTTATAGATTCTTACTTTAAGCCTCCCTGTGTGTTTCTCAACTCAGACAGACCAGGCTACCATTCTACTACCACTAGAACTGCAGTACTAGTCAATGTAAAAACACACTTTACACAAAAGGGAAAATGTACACCCAAAAAAACTAGTGACAAGAAGTAATTACAAGGTGATTCTAAGACAGCAATGAGGAACACACACTTTAGGGTGATTTCAAAGCACCCCAGTAGTAGACAGACTAAGGACAAGCAAATACACTTCATTTTGATAAAATGCAGCAAAATGTTAAGAAATACTTTGAAAATGCAACAGCAGTCTTCGGGAATAATATTATGTCCATCTGCTCCTTCTTTCACCAGGAGCAAAATAGAATAACCATTCCCAAGCTGATTGCTTAAATGCAGTTCCAGACTCACCACTGATTGGTAGTCTAAGTTCCAGATGTTACAGATTTAAAAAGTAAACTGGAAAGAAGGGAACAACACTTTGAATATTGCAGTGTGCACTAAATGAGTGTGTGATACTAAACAGAAGCTAACATAGACTTTAAGAGTCCACGGAGAAGGCCTTCCCAGCTTGATCTTCCAGTTCCAAGTAGAAAGAGTAGATGAGATAAGATGAGAAAAGCTTCTACAGACCAATTTACAATAGGCGTGGGCAAATCAAAAGTCTTTGAGTTAAAAAGCACAAAGTACAGTTTTGCACCTACCATAAATGTAGATGTTCGAGTGTACACCCTGCTGCAGTCATCACACTTGGGTTATCCTGTCGTCAGGCGGTCCCGCAGTCGGCCAGAATTCCAAAGTTTTGGTCCGGCGTCGGTTGCTGTCACCTCTTCCCTGACGTCAGTGCGCCAGGGGTATATATATTGCATCCGGCGCCATTTTCTTCAGTTTTTCTTGCCCCAGATGTCAGGTGCCCCCAAAAAGGTGGTCAGTAATTAGTACCAAATTAAGTAATATTTGCACAAACACAAAATCCCTCCAGCTATAAGCAAATACATCAGGAAGGTATTGTAGAGAAGTAGCCAGATAGATCAGAGGGGACAGAGGGAGGGTAACTTGGACTGCAGCAGGGTGTACACTTGAATATCTACATTTATGGTAGGTACAAAACTGTACTATGTTCATTGTGTTACCCTGCTGCAGTCAACACACTTGGGTAGAATCCCAAAGCTAAGGATGGGTGGAGGAGTTATAGAGGGTTAGAGGAGGCTAGAAGGCCCTGCAGAACTGCAGTGGCGAAGCCAGCCCTAGTCTTAGAGTACAGTGGTAACTGATAGTGTTTGGTAAAGGTGTGTACTGAACTCCAAATTGCAGCTTCCAAAATCTCCTTGGTTGGAACCCCCCTGAGGAAGGCTGCAGATGTAGCTGTTGCCCTGGTAGAGTGGGGCCTAATGGTAGCAGGGACTGGTTTTCCATGATGGGTATAGCAAAAATGAATGCAATGTCCTATCCATTTGGAAATGGTTTGTTTTGATATAGCCTTCCCTTGTGAAGCTGTGGCATAGGATACAAAGAGCTGGTCAGATTTTCTGAAAACCTTAGTTTTATCCAACTTTTAATGAAGTTGCCTGTGAATGTCCAAGGAATGCAGGAGTCTTTCTCCTTTGTTCTGTGGATTTGGGAAGGTGGGTAAGTGGATGGTTTGATTTAAAGCCACACTGGAAACCACCTTAGGCATGAAGGGAGGATTAGTTCATAGAGAAACTCTGTCTTGATGGAAAATGAGGAAAGGTTCCACTGCCATTAGTGCCTGCAGCTCTGAGACTCTACTAGCTGAAGTTATTGCTAGCAGCAGGGCAGTCTTCCATGATAGGAACTGTAGATCTGCAGAGAATGCTGGTTCAAAGGGATGTAGTGTAAGTTTTTCCAGAACAACAGGGATGTAGTGTAAGTTTTTACAGCACAGACATCGATGTCTGTGCTGTAACTGAAACCTGGTTCAAGGCTCCTGAGAGCACCCCGGCACTATTAGGTTTTACCTCATATCATGCATTCCGGCCCCAAAACCCGGACCACACCACAAAAGGAGGGGGTGTATCCATATTCATAAAGGATACCCACACCTCCAGGTTGGTGGCAACGCACAAAGCTTCGGAAACCATCCAGGTGCAACTAACCATAGGCAAAACTGCTCTACAAATTGTAGCATGCTACAGGCCACCCTCTCAAACTCAGGAACCCCACACAGCCTTCCTGAAGACACTGGAGGGTATAAATGTATCTCCAAACACCATCATATTGGGTGACTTCAACTACCGAATATAGACTGGGAACATTACTCAAGCCCTAACTTTCTAGCCCAACGGTTCCTGGAGTTCATAAATTCAAATGCCATGGAACAGCTAGTCACTGTTCCCACGAGAGGAGAAAATATACTAGATCTCATTATCACAAACATGGGGACAAAATGCTCCACACCGAAGTATATCCCTCATTGGTGAGATCTGATCATAAACTAATCTCACTGGAAATCCACATCCCGCCCCACCCCAAACAAAAAGACCACAGTGAAGAACTTCTCTAAAGCAAACTTCACACTACTCAAGACTGGTGTGGTATCCTTCAAGGCCCCTGAGCCAGTGGAAACCACAACCCAAGCTGCGGAAGCCCTTACAAATGCCTTCTATGAACACCTCCAGGACTGCATGGATCAGGCAATCCCAAATAAAACCAAGACTCTTTCCACAAAGGGCAACGTCCAGTCTGGTGGACCCCAGCCATTAACAAACTTTACAATAACAGGAGAAAGCTATTACATGATAGAACAAAATCCATAAAAGGAAGTCACCCCTGATCATTATTAGTAAAAAATACGAGCACTCATAAAATCAACTAAGGCCAATTTTGAGAGAAAAATTGCCATGGATTCAAAGGACAATCATAAGGCCTTTTTCAGCTATGTTAGGAACCTGGGTGGAAACTCCCAGATATGCTCAGAATTAGTCCAAAATTATACAAAAATCACTGAACCCACAGACATTGCCAACATACTGGCAGACAGGTTCAGTGCAAACTTCACCCCCCTAAAGGAGAGATAACTATCCCAGCAGAGTGTAGCCTCCCAGACATCTCAAATGCGCAGGTGAAAGCTGCTCTCTCTAAAGCTAAAAACACAGCATCAATGGGACCGGATGGTGTCCCTGGCTGTGTGCTACACGAGCTAAATGTGGAATTAAACCCGCACATAAGGCAGCTGTTTAATCTCAGCCTTACCACAGGATACGTGCCCAAGGAGTGGCGTACGGCAACTGTGGTCCCACTCCACAAAGGCGGTGCCTCTACGGACCCTGGTAATTACCGCCCCATAAGCTTAACAAGTCTAGTCTGCAAAGCTATGGAGAGGATCATAATGGAGCTCATAAACAAAGATATAAGGGACTTGCAGACATTGGACCCGACCCAGTTTGGCTTCGTCAAGGGCAGATCATGCCTTTTGAACTTGGTCGACTTCTTCGAAACAGTCACCAAGGCCATTGATGAGGGAAAGGCAGTCCATACAGCCTACCTTGACCTTGCAAAGGCCTTCGACACAATACCCCACTCTGGTATTGTAGAAAAACTTACCAGCTTAAATGTAAACCCATATGTCACAAGATGGGTTGCAAACTGGCTTAAGGACAGAACCCACAGGGTTAGAGTTGCTGGCGCTATGTCAGACTCCAAGCCGGTCACAAGTGGTGTCCCACAGGGCTCGGTCCTTGGCCCCTATTGTTCGGCATCTACTTCTCAGAAGTACAGGCCAACATGGGAGGACTTTGGCTGACAAAGTTTGCAGATGACTGCAAAATGGGCGCCATAGTGGAAAGTGCATCGGACACGGATATCCTTCAGAAGGGACTCACGGAAACAGATAGCTGGTGCCAGAGTCATGGCCTGAAGTTAAACGCCAAAAATGTATAGTCATACCCTTCGGGAAAACAAGGTAACCCCAAGCTACCATATAGGTGGTAATCCACTAAGCACAGAAGAGGTTATCAGGGACCTGGGGACCCAGGTTGACAGTGGCCTTTCTTTTGACACTCACGTTGCTAAAGTGGTTAGAAAGACCTTCTACATTGCCCACCTGATCATGAAGGGATTCACATCCAGATCTAGTGAGGTCATTGTTCCCCTGTACTCTTCACTTATCAGACCAATGATCGAGTACAATGCCCCATTCGGGATGTATCTCACCCGACATCTGCAGCAATTGGAGAGACCCCAAAAGTTCCACACCAAAAGGATAAAGGGACTCCAAAATCTGTCATATGCTGCCAGATTGAAGAAACTCCAGCTCTATTCAGTTGCATACCGTCTGCTCAGAGGTGACATGTGCCTGACATACAAGGCCATGTCCAACTCGGAATTAATGGACATGCTCCACCTCAAAAAATCCAAATCCACCAAAACCATTAGAGCAAGCGACTTAAACCTTAGCACGGATATAAATAGGACGTGCTGGAGGGATAGATTTATCACTCAGAGACTCCCTATGCTGTGGAATAAAATCCCGGTCCATGTGAGGCAGAGCACCTCGCTGGCTCTGTTCAAGAGAAATCTTGACCTGTGGATGGGAGATCGTAGGTTTATCCCGGGAATCATCTCTGTGTCACTGCTGGACAGAGGCAAAACAAACTAATGGGCACAGTATTTTTTCATATAAGGGGTGGCGTAAGCCACAAAAATTTGGGCTAGGCTTATAAATGCCTTAGGGCAGATAGCCTAGTATAAACCTATGAACCTATGAACAAAATTGAGGTCTCATGTTGGTGTAGGTGCTCTCCTGGGGGGCCAAATGTTGTTTGCCCCTCTGAGGAACTGCCTTAAAAGTGGATGCGAAAATAAGGGTGGATCCGTATTGTAGTGGGCTGAAATAGCTGATGCATGGATTTTTATGGAAGAAAAAGAAAGTCCTTTGTGTAACATCTCAGTTAGATACTGTAGAATCTTTGGCATGTGAGGCTGAATTGTGTTTTGGCCTTTAGCTTGGTTCCAGGTACAGAACCTTTTCCATTTGTCCGAATAGGCCTTCCTGGTGCTGGGCCTCCTAGCTTCCAGAATAACATCCATAACTGCTTGGGAAAGAGGAGCTGTCTGGATGCTTAGGTGATTTGCCATGCAGCCAGATTTAAGGCTTTGAGGTGGCTGTGAAGAATCTGATTGTTTTGCTGTGTGAGCAAATGGGCAATTTGTGGTAAAATCCAAGGTGGGCCCTGGGCCCTATTCCTCAATAGTGGGTACCAGTGCTGGCGTGGCCAGTCTGAGGCTATGAGTATCTGTCGTGGTCTCTCCTTTCTGACTTTCAGAAGCACCTTTGTGAGGAGAGGCAATGGAGGGAAGGCATATACTGTCAGGTTTTTCCAATTGAATGAGAGTGCATCCACTTTCCAAGCTTGATGGTGAAGTGTCCTTGTACAAAATTTTGTTAGTTGATAGTTTTGAGGACTGGCAAACAGGTCTATGTCTGGAAGGCCCCATTTTTGAGTTATCATTGCAAATACTTGTGGATTCAGTTTCCACTCGTGGGGATCCATGATGTTTCTGCTGAGGTCGTCTGCCAATGTGTTCTTTTTTCCTGGCAGGAATTGAGCTTGTAACTGAACTTGGTAAGCCAGAGCTGTGTTCCACAAGGTCATTGCTTGCCTGCATAGAGGGTAGGAGTGTGTACCCCCCTGTTTGTTTATGTACCACATTACTGTGGTGTTGTCCGTCCTTATTGTAAGTTGTCCTGGATGTAATAGATTCTTGAAGGCTGTCAGAACATTCTGTACAGCTAGCATCTCTTTTTGATTGATGTGTAGTTTCCTTTGATCTGCAGTCCATACACCTTGAACGCACTGTCCTGCCATGTGTGCCCCCCAGGCGTAATCCGATGCATCTGTTGTCATAGTTTGCCTGGCTGGGGGGGCAAGGTGAAAGGCTGACCCTTGTTGAGGTGACATGCCTGTGACCACCATAGAAACTCCTGTTGTAGGCAGGGAATGAGAGATATAATTGTGTCCAAGCTGTGGCTGTGTTGAGACCATACGCTTTTTAGGTACCACTGTAATTTCCTCATATGCAGCTTTGCAAATGGTATTAGTAGTATGCAAGATGCCATGAAGCCCAAGGCCTGCAGAATTTCTCTTGCAGGTAGTTGGGTCTTTGTTGCCATTGTTTTGAAATATTGAGTCAGTTGTAGTTGTTTGTCTGGCGTCAGATAAGCCTTCTGGGCCGTTGTATTCAAGCTGGCACCTAGGAATGTCATATTTTGTGAGGGTACTAGTTTTGATTTCTTTTCGTTTACTGTGTACCCCAGGCAACTTAGAAGATGTTTTACAAAAACCAGATGTTGTAAGAGGATGTCCTTGCTTTCTGCTTGGATGAGGCAGTCGTCCAGGTATGGGTATATTTTAATTCCTCTGTCTGCAGTATGCAATTACTGGTGCCAGGCATTTTGTGAAGACCTTGGGTGCAGTAGATAAGCCAAAGGGTAGTGCAGAGAATTGGTAATGGGTTGAACCTGCAATGAAACGGAGGTATCTTCTGCAACTTTGTCTGATAGGGACATGCAGGTATGCCTCCTAGAGGTCCAATGTTACTAGCCATGCTTTCTTGCCCAACATGGGAAGAAGCTGCTGTAGTGTTAGCATCTTGAATTTGGGTACTTGTATGAAGGTGTTTAGAATTGAAAGGTCCAGAATTGGTCTCCAGGCATTGTCCTTTCTGGGAACTAGAAAGAGTCTTGAGTAAAATCCTTGGCCTTGCTCTCGAGTAGGTACCAGTTTAATGGCTCTCATGTCCATGAGAGCTGTAATTTGTTTTTGTGCCTCTGCCCATTGATTTTGTGGTAGGTTTGGCATTCCTCTTTTCATTGGCAAGGTGTGAAAATGGAATCTGTATCCTTGTGAAATTATGTCTAGGACCCATTTGTCCTTTGTGACAATGTGCCAGTTGTCTGAAAAAAGTGCGAGTTTTCCTCCCAAGGGGGCTGCTAAGCGAGTGTTGCTTGGCCAGATGAGGTGCAAGTCATTGAGTTTGCCTTCTGGTAGTTTGGGACCTGTCTTCTCCTCCCTTCTGTGTTGCAGTGCCCCATTGGCGAGGTTTGTACTGGGCTTGTGGTTGTCCTCTGCCTCTTGGATGTCTGTATTTACCCCTCTGTGGTCTGTCAGTAGCTGAAAAGGACCAATTTTTTGTTGGCCAATTTCTGCTAAGCGAGGGGGCTGTACCTGTAGGAAATCTTTGACTGTCTGCATAGATTTTGCCTTATCCTCCATTTTCTTTAAGACTTCTTCTGCTTTAACTCCAAAAAGAACATCCTGCTGTAAGGGAGCATCTAGAAGCTTTGCTTTAACATGATCAGGCAGAGTTTGTTCCTTTAACCAAGCATGCCTACGTATAACAGACCCAGTGACAGCTGCTCTGCAGGAAGCCTCCAAAGAATCAAACCCACATTGTAAAGTATGTTTGCCCACCTGTTCAGTTGCATGCAACAGATCCTGCATTTCTTTCAATTCAGACTGTTGAGGGAGTGTGCTCATTTTTTGTTTTAACTGAGACATTAGAAATTGCTGATATTTTAGCATGTGGAATTAGCAATTAAGTGCCCTCATAGCTAGAGTGGCTGAGGTGTAAACCTTTTTCCCCCACCTGTCTAGTGCTCTGGAGTCCCTTTCAGAGGGTACAGGATTTTTTGCCATAGAAGCCTTAGCCCCTTTGGGACACTGGGAGATAGTCTCTGGATCTGCAACAGGGCTTTTATAAAGAAATTTGTGGGAATCAGGCACTCTATAGTATCTGTCAGGTTTGGCCGGAGCAGGAGGCAGAGAATCTGGGTTCAAACTGGATTCTAAGTAAACATCATCCACAATGTCTAAAACTGGGGGGATGGCAAGTGGTCTGTGCTGGGGGAGTAAAAGAAACTCTCTGAGCCTTTTCTTTGAGTCAGAGTAGTCCTGACCTTCCCAGTGAAAATGTTCCCTCATAGTGTGTAAAGTTTCCCCAAAGGAGTAGTCTTCAGGAGGAGAAGCTGAGGGAATAGAATCCTCAGCATCAGAATCTTCATAAGGGGAGAAGGAGTAATCTTGGTCCTCAGAGGAGCCTGAGGAAATAGACACTTGTTCAGAGGAGGCATATTCTTCCTCTTGTCTAGGCCTTTTGTCGGGTGGGGGTTGGGAACTCCTGATTAAAGAGATCAAATCCTCAGCCATTTTGAGCATCTGTTTCTTAGGCATGGGGCCTTGAACTGGAGACTGAAGTGCAGTCTTTTTAGGTTTAATAGGAGTCTTAGTCTTAGGATACGTTTTTATGGTGAGCGTTGTTGGTCTGAAGATGCCTTCAGAAACCAAAGGTGTTTCTGCAGCACCGACATCTTTTTCAGTAGTGTCGTCGGAAGAAGCTAAACAAAATGGCTGTGTCGGCCTAGTAGTTTCCGCCAAAAGTTCCGAAGCGGTCCCTGGTTCCAGATCGGCGGTAATCAGGGGCTGCGTCGGAGCCTCACTGAAGACCGGTGAACCGGAGACCGGACCAGCCGAGGCCTCGGAGTCTGGCTTGGGTCTAGGTTGCCTGTCCTTATCCTTGCGTTTTTTGCGCAAGCCGGTAGTCGGTTGCTCAGACGGCATAGTGTAGTTGAATTTTCTACCGAAGTAGTGTCGTGCGAAATCAAAGCGTCTTTTTATAGTACGCTTATTAAACCTAGCACAAAAACGACAACCAGTGATGTTGTGGTCTGGGCCTAGGCAAGGTATGCAGTAAGAATGAAAATCCTTATGAGGTATTTGCTTCCCACAAGAAATACAATTGTTCACTTTTTCTGACATCGGTCTGAGGCAAGAAAAGTTTCCCCAATGGGGTACTTAGCTTTATTGAAGACTTCGGATCTGAAATTCTCCTTCAAAAATCTCAGGAGTCGGCCGACCGGCACTTGCGAACTGCTTCTGCTTTGGGCACCGCGCGGCAAGAAAGACTGAAGAAAATGGCGTTGGATGCAATATATATACCCCTGGCAGACTGACGTCAGGGAAGAGGCGACAGCAACCGACGCCGGACCAAGACTTTGGAATTCTGGCCTACTGCAGGACCGCCTGACGACAGGATAACCCAAAATGGGTGGGAGTGAAAACTTGAGGCCTGCAGATTCCTCAAAACAGGAAACTAACACAGTAAATAAAATGCAAAAACAGAACAAATACTGCAGAAGGTAGATCTGGATGGTTACAAAATAAGTGCAATCACAAAAAACAAAATAAACAAGGGAAGTATTTTTTTTCTGTTTTTAAAACTCCAACAGAGAGCAGAATAATGATTTTGACCAAGCCTTATGGGAAGAAAAGGCCAGGCTACACTGTTGTGTATTAAGTATCAGTCAAGGAAGCAAAAAAAAAAAAAAACTGAAATATGAGTGAAATCTGTACTTATGTGTGAAAATCTCTCACCTAGATGTACACAATCACAGGACGCCCCAAACAAAGACCTAAAGATTACTCCAAACAGGAAATCAAATTAGTAAATAAAATGAAAAACTGAACCAACACCGAAGACAGATCTAAATGGCTAAAGAATAAGTGCGGTCACACAGAAAGAAAAAAAATATCTACTTCCTTTCAGTTGCACAACAGCAATGTGTTTGTGCACCGAGGTGTACTGCTGCACAAATTTAGTCATACATAGTGTAGCTGTAGTTTCTACCTTCACAGGGCCCAAGTCAGATTGCTGTAAACCGCTGCAGTATCATCCCTTTGTAGTTTACATAAAAAGCCCTGACACCATGGATTGGCACTTTCACAATTTCTCTGCTGCCAGCTTGTTAGATATGGCCATCCTGAAGCAATGTAGGAATGGTCTCATGTTCACTGAGAACCAACTAATTCTTACAGAAACAGATACAGTATGTGAGAGATGTAATTATACAATGTCAGTAAAGGCAAGACTCACACAAAAGCATTCAAAATAATAATCAGGTTGTCAGTAATACAAAAGCATTCAAAATAATAATCAGGTTGTCAGTAATGTAAGCACTGCGCACACCTCAAATAGTACTGACCCAACACATAGGCCAACATATTGCAGAGGCACTTAAGAGTAACCTTCCTAAGCCCCAAAAATGTCCTAGGAATTCATCCTACAAAAAGAATCCTCAGCAACCTCAAAATCACTCCATTAAAACACCACCCAATATAACACATACAGCCAACACCCTTTGGGGCATCAACTACAAAGCCCATAAGATAAGCCAACACATTACCCAATATTTTAGTCATAGCAGACTCCATTGCGAGACATACAGGTGTCCCACTCACCACGCTGAATAAGGAAAAAAATCATATTCAGCTGTCTGTCAGGGGCTAGGATACACCAAATCACCCATACACTCAAGTCATTAGACCATAGGCATCAGTATGATTCAGTCCTGGTCCATGTGGGTGTAAATGACACTATACATACCTCCCTGGAGTATATGAAGATAGAGACATTATGAAACTCTTGGACTGTGTGTCCCAGGCTGGTAAGTGTCTAGCATTAGCAACATTCTATCTACACCTAGGATGATGCTGCAATATGAACAAAAGATGACTGATTTCAATAACTGGCTTAGCTTCCAGTGTCATTCCAATGGGGTACTCGATATTTGTCAGCATGGGAGAATATGGTCAAAAGGCTCTTACTTTGCAAAGGATGGTCTGCACTTACCTCATCTAGGCTTTTTGATACTGGCAAAAACATTGTTCTCCCCTGCAATGCCTTTTTAGGCATTGCCAAATTGACAAACCTTTTGACATAGCAAAACCAATCTAAGGGAATCTAAAGGTGTCACTGCTCAGTGCCGGAATCTTAACTAGAAACTCCACTCCCTCCAGGCTCTCCTCAACCGGGAGACTGTCGACATGGTTTAAAGCCACAGACAGCACCTCAGCAGTGCAGGACTACAATGCCTTCCACACATTTAGACCAGCTATTGTACAGGCAGGGACTAAAGGGGGACGCATCAGTCTATATATTCCCCTTACAGCAAAGCAATACCAAAATTCAGTTCAGCAGAGCTGCTTATTGTTTCCTCAAAATAAACACTTATACACAAATATGCATTACTTGTCCTTTGCATACCTCTTGACAACAATACAGCTATACTGGAAGATAATACTACATTGGCTATCCATAATATTTCCACAACAAAAACTACTACTAGGTGACATGAATGTCAGTTGGTAACTCCCCTACATCTAGCATGAACTTATATGGCTTCACACAACTAATTAATAGTCCCACACATTACAGCAAGACATCAAATTCCCTACTAGACTGGATCCTAGTATCAGATCCTAGTAAATACACCACCACAGGGACAATGTCAGACTATTGATGATCATCTCCTAATCTATATGACCAGACATCTCACACATCCAGTTAAACCGCATAATTATAAAACAATACGCAACCTCTCCAAGTTTAACCCAGAAATGTTCAATACTACATTATCATGTATTAATTGGAACTTCCTTAAAATCCTCCCCTTAGACGATGTTGTAAATGAATCCAATACAACTCTTCTAAGTATCCTAAACAGCCCTGCACCTCCTAAAAGGAAAGGACTTAAAACAAATAATGCAATTTGGCTCCAAAGAGAGTAGAATGCTAATGAACGATAGAAAAAAAGCATGAAAAGAATGGCAAAAATATAAAACGCCTCAAAATCTTGAACACTTTCAGAATGTTTTGCAATCATACTAAAAAGCAAATAAATGAAGATAAAAAACTATACTATAATAGCTTTCAGAATCATACTAAACACAACCCTAAAAAATGTTGGACATTTGTTAAAGAAATCTTATATCTTGGCCAAAAATTCAACTCTCCTGATAACTCACCACTCGAAAGTGCAACACAGTTCAACTCTTATTTTATAGATAGTACAGCATCTCTAACCAAGGATTCCTCAGCATCTAATCCCTACCCTGCCAACAGCCATATATCACCACATCCACTTTCACCTTCAAACCTGTGCCCACATCATACATAAAATTACCCTCAAACTGTGCTCTTCTTCAGCCGATGACCTTCCAAGCGAGTACCAAAAATAGCAGTCAATAGCATTACTTATCCTGTCTCAATCCTTATAAATAGGTCATTCCAGGAATTCCACGTTCCCTCTCTTTCTGGAAAAAGTCACACATTATCCTTCTGCACAAAGGAAGAAATTCAACAGACATGAATAACTTCAGACTAATAGCAATCTTATCTTCCCTTGCCAAAATACTTGAAAAATGTATTAAAAAGCAATTGCTAGACTGTATCCTGCAAGAAGAACTCCCATCCCCTACACAACATGGCTTCCATCCTTCCCATAGTACTGCCCTTCTAACTTATATAGATACTGTCAATAAAGCTAGAGATAATGGCAAACTAGTCTCTTCCTTATTTGTAAACTTGTCTAAAGCCTTCGACACAGTTTGCCACAGCAAACTTCTACTTCAAATGTCCTCACTATGTTTCTCTTAGCCTACACTTTTGTGGTTCAAAAGCTACCTGTCCAATAGGTATCGGTCAGTAAAATGGCACTCCACGCTCCTTCCATACCTCCCAGTCACCACTGTTTTACCACAAGCCCTTATTCTTTGGTCCACTCCTCTTTAACATATTTACTAATACCTTCTATATATCCACAGAACAGGCCACCCTAATACAATACTCAGATGACTCCACTCTCATTTCTACATCTGACAACATGGTACAGCTCCAAAAAAATTACTCAGGAAGCTTTAGCAGCCACTGAAACATGGGTTTGCAACTCACAACTCAAGCTCACCCCCCCAAAAAAAAACTACAACCCCCCCCCCCCAAATCTCTCTCTCACGAAAAAAAAATTAAAGTCTTTTCTCTTGATAATACAATCACTGAAGTCACGTCTCATAGCAAATTATTAGGGATGATAGTTGATGATAAGCTTACATTCGACCTGCATATACAAAATTGTATAAGAAAAACTCATTCATTTACAGAACCAAAAACTTTCTCAGTGGCACAACTAAAATTACACCTGTCATTACTTATCTCCTCCCCACAATTCTTTATGGCGCTCCCATCCTTACAAACCTATAGGCTTCACAAAAATTAAAACTTGAACAATGCTATAACAAAGTTGCTAAATTTGCAGCAAATACCCCTAACAGAATCCATCACTGTATAGCACTAAAAAGCCTAAACTGGTTAGAACTGCCTCATCAACTAACATATACTCAGCTTCTTACCAGCTATAAAATTATCCAGCATCCATCTGCCTGTCCAGCACTAAAAAACATTTTACACAACTATGTTCCTAGTTGGTCATTGCAACCAAGTGACCAAAAATTCCTGTCTATAAACCTATCAAATCTGCTGGGTATTGTCTGCACTTGTGGAAGGTTGCTAAGGCCTAGGACTCCTTACCTGAATCCATCAGGTCAATTACCCTCCCCCTTCTATCTTTCAAAACCACTCTGCAATATTTCCTAGCTAAAATCTGGCTTTCTACTTGCTCAAAACCAGGATAAACTACATCCCTAAATGTGAACTAGTCCTTTTCATTCCTTATACCTCCTTACTCTCCTTTCTTCACTTACTTCCCCACTTCTATCAAATTCTCTTCCCTGACTTTCTCTCTAAATATACCATAAGCCTGTTTTTCCCTCACTTCATATTGTAATTCCTGTTTGTGTTAGACTAACTTACCTTTAATTTCTCTACAAACTGTCTAAAATTTCTATAAATATTAAATGATTGTCATATAACTTGTATTGATTCTTAACCAATGTTTTTATGTTATCACTAATTTGTTATAATTACGCGGTGGTACGGCGGTAGCGCTGTTACCTCACAGCAAGATGTTCTTCCGTTCGATTCTCAGCGTGGCTTGGGAGTGCCTTCTGTGTGGAGTCTGCATGTCCTCCCCGCGGTTGGGTAGCGTTCGAAAGACATGCGTGTGTAAATGGGCGTGCCTTTGTTGAAGGTTGGGCGTCGAGCTGGTACTTCGGCGTTTCGTAAAAATTTACTGACAATCGTTAGCGGACTGGAGTTCTGCTGTGGCGACCCCTTACTGGGAAAAAGCCGAAAGACAAACAACTAATTTGTTATAATTATTTAAACTGCAGATGTTTTTGTTTTATTTTTAAATATTGTAAAATTATTATTCTTAAAATGTTTTGTAATAAATTTGGAGCTTTTCTCCCTGGGCCTCCAGTGAAAATGGGCTGCTACCTAGTCAGACTTTCCCAGTCATCAACTGTCAATCAATCAATACATAAATAAATTACCAACAAACTCACTTCAAGACTAGTCAAACAGATGATGTGGTTGAGCTTCTCCATATCCAGGTACTCATATGGAAAGTCTCATATCATATCCTTGCAAGCTATGGGTCAGCCTCTATGACCCAAGAAATCCATAGCTTGTACTTGGACTTACTGGAGGCTCTCACCCTTCAACCCAATATTGTATTCATGAGTGACTTCAACTATTCCACTATAAACTGGGATAGTTAAATGACCCCAAACTTACAGGACCAGAGATTCCTGGGCTTTATAAACACAAACACCCTGGACCATTAGTGGTGAACATACTTGAAGTGGTACTCACAAAGATGGAAGAACACTGTACACCCACAGTATAGTGTCTTCTCTAGCAAGGTCATACCACAAAGCTGTTTCCTTTGTAATAAAATCAGTTATGTGACCCTGGCTAATCCCATAACATTTAGGAGCTATTCTAAGGCAAACTTTCTACTACTAACTGATAACCTGCTAACATTTGAAGATCCCCTCCAAACCATGAGAACACAATTGCCTATACAGAAATGTTCAAAGAACCTCTGTAAAATAAGGTCAATAAAAGCATAGAGACTGCTGTGCCCACCAAAAATAAGCCCAGAACTAACTCAAAAAGACAAACTAACCTGGTGGAATCCAAACAACCAGGTTGTACAACAAAAGGAAAAAAAAACTCGTAGCCAAGATTAGGAAGTGCTATGCTCATCATGGTAAAAACACCCTCATCGATCTAAATAAACAACTAAGACAGCAAATTAAGTCTACTGTAGCTTGATTTGAGGTAAAGACAGCCTCCCAGAGAAAGGATAACCTCAAGGCTTTCTTTAGCTATGTCCGAAACCTCAAAGCAGCACACAGCAGTATGCAAAACTGATTGTACATGGAGCCAACTACCCAGAGCAAGCTACAGCAAATCTGCTGTCCAACAAATTTGGCTCTAGTCTTACCTCCTCTCTCCCCTGGCCACCCCCCAGGAAATACCATTAAACATACCCCCAACTATCAACAGGGAGAAGGTCATAGGTGCACTATCTAAGGCCAAAAACACTGGATAGATGGGTCCCGATAATATCCCAGCATGCCTCCTAAACAGCCTGAAATATTACATATTGGGACCACTGAAGTCACTGC